>NW_009610387.1:26199-40868 GCF_000690535.1 Cariama cristata
GAGTCTTATTTAATGCTACTCAGAAACTTAGAAATTTAATTAAAAATATATCTTTCTGGAAATTTAGCTTTGAATTAATTCCTCTTTTTTAAGTATGGAGAAGGTATTTATATAAAACAAACCCCACCTTTTGCATCTTGCTTTCCTGGGTGAAAAGAACAGTTCAAATAATAAGTAAAAAAAAAAAAAAAAAAAAGATTTTTTAAAGGCCTGAGTTTTCTGGCTGTACAATCAAGTGCAGAAAAAGTAGATCTCAAAATAAAAGCAGGAGGCCATCATCTGCCTCTCCTTCACCCAAGACTTACACGTATTACTGCATCAAAAACATGAAAGTCTTTAATGGAACACTACCCAATACAACACATATAATTGAATAACCTTGAAAGGAAAGATTGGGGAGTTAAGGGAGAAGATCAATTTAAAATCACTTAATGGATGGAGGCATTTAAAATTACATAGACTGAAGAAGGTGAAAGGTGCTATGGAATAATTGCTTCCATCCTCTGGAGATAGTGTCTTAAGATGTAAATGAGAGCCCATGTTCCAGTGATTTATCGTATGAGAAATACACCATCACCAAAGGAAAGAATATTGTGAGATAGAGAGTAATTTCTGAACCCTGGAAAGACAACCTCACCTGAGGCTTGATCCAGTGTCCACTGCGGACAGTGGGAGATTTTATTCTCACTGAAAGATGCCAGTGGACTTCAGTAAGTATTGCATGAGGCCCCTCATGATGGTATAGTTTTGCAGGAGAGAAATAAATTGTTATGAAATAGATGTCAGCTCCTGAAACTCCAGTCCGTAGCTCTCCTGCACAGAAACAGGCTCCTTGAAAAGAACACATCTGGCCACGGGAAGAGCAAAAGCTTTGGAACTGGACGGGTTTAGAAGGTCTCTCTAAACTGTTTGGTGGTCCTGGGTACATGGCCTGGTCCATGCACCACATCTTACAATGTGCGTCTACAATGTAAGACTTTGAATTTCATATTGAGAAATGAGTTTGAGACCTGCAGCTCAGTAGATCACATATCCAATAACACTTTGTTGTATGCAGCATCATCAGTTTATAAATAGGGCCCTGCACTGGCTGGTCTGTCATGGATTTGATGTTTCTTGTCCCTAGAAGACAGTCTGGGGCATAAGGTGATCTGAACAAGCATGGACAGTCATGCTCAAGGGTGGTTCTTCCATGCTACAGATAGTCATGGATGTTTGGGACTTTGCAAAGGATAGCACAACTCCAAGTCTTTGTCTTGCTATGCCCTGGAGCTCATACAAATTCCCTGTGCGTCCATCCAAGGAGTATTAAAGTTTGGGACTTATTGGCTTCAGTGTAGAACTGGACCTACTCTTAAAATCAATCTATACCTTGCCAGAGGAGGTAGGAATCACTCTCCGGCAAAAACGGGTCGCAAGGATGGAGTCACTTGAGGTGCAGCAAGTCCAGTTTTGGACCGCTTCTTGCACATGGTGCATTCCATCTGCTACAAACAAACTCAAGAACAGCTGTTTTCAGCTGACAGAAGTTATGTGACATATTACTCATCTTCTACCATATATCAAAGTATTGCATCAAAGTCCTATCCTTCTTTTCCTTTCTGTGCTTAGTATTTACTTTTCTGTGACTAACTCATGGGGGAAAAAACCCACGTAACATTCTTTATGGAGAAACTTCAGTGTGGAAAACTCTCCCCGCTGTATGTCTGCCTCTCTCTTCTTAAAGGCATGTCAGCTGATCTCTGCCGGCCTTGCCGGGGGCTGAAGAAACAAGTGCACAAGGTAGAGACCCTCCTAACCGCCCTCTCCCCCCCCAGCCCTCCATCTCGGAGGAAATGGTTCTTTCTCTAAACTCTGACACCGCTGCTGCTGAAGTGCACTTCAGTTTTGAACACGTTATTCTACCATTCATAGGCCTTTGAACTGTTGCTTTTAAATGTGGCTGTTGAATTAATGAATAATTTTGCCAGGTGTTAGAGCACATGAAGGGAATACCAGCCATACGCATTGCTTGATCTGTGTTCATTTTTACATTACAAGATGATTATTAGGGTAAGATAAAAGGTCTGGCTCATTCCCATACCTTTAATATGAAATTCAAATAATGAAGACAGAGATAGCAAAAACTTTTGAGAAATGAATAAATAAATGTGATTTACAGAGCCAAGGAAACCAAATCATTTGTCTATATGCAAAACTCATTAAAAATATTGCTTATTTAATCTGATTTAGATTAAAGGAATAATGCTGTTGTATCAGGCTGCCATCTTTTCTGATGAGAACCATGACATATCAGTGACTACAAAATACATAAAAAATAAAGAGGCTTCAAGTGTTATAACACCTCAGGTGCTTGATTTTTTGGAGAAACTGAAAAGAGATTTAGTTGCCATTCATTTGCTCATAAATCAACATCTATCCTTACACTTCTGGCTGGCCATGACCAGAAGCCACGAAGGAGTTCTTCTGCCGAGATGAACTGCTTTTGAGTAGTGGCGGTAGGGAAGTAGAAAGATTGCCCTTCTTTGAAGCTCCAGAGATAGACCTCACCGAAGTACAAACAGTGAGTGGGTGGTGGTGCTGGCTGTGGAGCTGTTGGTCTTGGGCTGTGCCTAGGCTTTGGTTTTGATGCATGCCATGGTACGTTTAGAGGTCCTCATCTCCCACTTATCTAGACTAACACCTCTGCAGGGCATGGTCTATTCCCGTCTGGGTTGCAGGTCAAGGTTTCCCCTGTGTAGAAATCAAGATACAGGGAACAGGGGAACAGTATCCTCCCAAGTCTTTCTCCTGGATGAGGTGTGTGTGCAGAACTGGAGGATGCTCTCTGCGTGAGCTGGGATTGATTTAGCCATAAGGATACAGAAAACTTCTCCGTGGCCATCTGTTGTGTTTGTCTTACAAGCTTACATTAGTGGTCACCACTTTTGTAGTGCAGAAGGAACATTTTCTCCTAACAGGACTGACAAGGTTTATAAATCTTTTTTGTTTTCTCCTGAGGTGCGATGCGCTTCCTGGGATGTCTGGATAACTGACAATACAGAGCATAGGGTATTGACTATCTGAGATCATTATCTTTCTTTTCCAGTGGCAAGGCATAGCTTTAGTGGCTTCTGATCATTTATGCTACAGTTTATATTTCTGTACTGCTGATACTTAGCTTTCCTGATGTGCTTTGTCATCATGACTGTTATAGCATCTGAGTTCAAGAGAGTAGTGAAAGATTCACACTATTTACTCTCTGGGGCTTCTTCCCTCTGGCTTCCTCTAACTCTGTGAAGAGAAATAGCCTTGATGCTTAGGCACTGGCAGTGACAACCTGGCTGGAAGGGACTTGCCTTTTGTCATGAGGCAGTGCCTTATGGCTTGTTGAGTAAGTGTCCTGGGGAAGTCTTCTAGGTTGAATCTCCATTACATACCTTAGAATCATGGAATCGTTTAGGTTGGAAAAGACCTTTAAGATCATCAAGTCCAACCATAAACCTAGCACTACCAAGTCCACCACGAACCCATGTCCCTAAGCACCACATCTACACATCTTTTAAATACCTCCAGGGATGGGGACTCCACCACTTCCCTGGGCAGCCTCTTCCAGTGCCGACAACACTTTTGGTGAAGAAATTCTTCCAAATATCTAATCTAAACCTCCCCTAGTGCAACTCGAGGACGTTTTGTCTTGTCCTATCGCTGGTTACTTGGGAGCAGAGACCGACAAGAAGAGGCCTTCCTGTAGTGCATAGGGTTTGGTGGTCCCTTCCTAGTCTGTTCACAGAGCCAAATCTACCATGCACACAATTCTTCTCCCAAAGGGTGACAGGACAGAGGATGAAGCATGTCCATCAAAAGTTGGTCTCAGCAGTCAAGGGGAGTTCAGCATCTAGAGCCACAAAGGCAGTGTAAGAAGCTACATAGAAAATAACCCTTACATGGAAAAACAGAAAAAATAAAGAACAAATGTATGACCCACAATGTTTGTCACTTTATAAAGTTTATTATGATGTGCTTAGATCAACTGTTTTGCTATCCAAGAAATAATGCTTTCCCCTCTGCTGGTCTTAGCCAACAATTACTACTTAACACTGAGAAACAGGCATCTTAAGAAAAAGGACAAAGAACCTCTCCTTGACTACACTGATATTAAGATAATGAAAGGTTTCAATGGTAGTATTATTAAAGGCTGACAATACTGGGTTTTATGATTCTCTTTATACAGTTCAGATAAATTAAATAAAACTAGCTCTTATCTATACAGCTCCTAAAGCCACACTGTAACAATAGTCTCAAGATCATCTTCAGTAAGATACCTGAAGTCAGGGCAGGTCTGTGAGGAAGGAGCGAATGTCAGGTGCAGTGTTTAGACCACTAAGAGAGGTACCAGCAGGACTGGGGCTATGACCTACAAATATCCTGGATGTTGCACGTACGTCAAATACAAAGGAAGAGCAATCAAAGCAACATGGTAAGGATAAAAATGACAAAACTTATGGTGGGTGTAACACCACTGATGCCTTAACCGATAGCTCAGTGTCAAAGATACGATGCATATGAAACTCACTGTAAAAATGTCAATATTTGTCAGGCGTGACATCTACCCAGGACTGACAGACACAGGGGACAAATGGCAGCTTCTGCTCCTTCAGCACGTAGGCCGTTCCTCTATAACGCAACCCCAAATGTGATGTGATAAAGTAGAGCCTAGGAAAGCCTTTAGATGAGTAAACTATGTTTAAAACCATCTTCAACTTCTCGTTGGTAAACACTGTATCTCTCTACTAAAATATATTGAGAAAATTAGTGTTTTCATGCAATGTTTTATGGTACATTACCTAAACTCAATGAACAACTCACACTCAGTGTTTCACTGCTAACAGTGGATCACAATGTTTCACTACCAACTATGGGTGTCACAGCAATAATTTGACAGGCAATAAAAAGAAAATATGCTCTTTGGTGCAGTTTTTACAGTCTATTCTACACAGTCTCAATCACTGAAGTGGAAAAAATGAAGATATACAGCTTAACCAGTATGTTTACATGCATCTAACTAGGTATTTTCTTTAGAAATTAATTGAATTAGACATCGAAATAAAAATGCTTTGGTTACAGATTTATGAATTTGAAGGAGCTTTGAAAGAACTGTCAAGTTCAGAAAGGAAAAATGCTACACTTTTTCTGATACTGAACACACAGTGAAAAAAGTGCCATAATGTCTTTTTTCTTTGGCAATTTCCGTAATGCTAGGCCTTAAGTTCTTCGTTAACTATTAAACTGACTGTGTGGTTTGATTTCCCAGTGAAACTGAAAGAATCCTGTCAGACTTACAGGAGAAAAATCTCAAGCCATTTTAAGGATGCCAATATTGTCTCAGCTCAGCAAAATACTTTGATATATCAAAATTTAACAGGATGGCTCACTCAGACTGGTTACATGCTGATGGCATCATAAAGCAGGGAACATCTGGCTGTTTCGTTCTTTGCTACAGTTCTCTAAAATACTGTTAAAGTTGCACAGGTAAGAATTAAAAATCAGGAAATATTGAAGAAATGATGTGGTTAGTCTTACCCCTTGTGTGGTACAGCACAATGTTTAGCTACTGGTTTGTGTGCTATTCCTTTGAACGACATGATTTTGTGCCCAAGAACTGTGCCTACATGTTTGAAGGAGAAGTATGAAAAGAAAGCAGTTGGAGCTAATGGGCTAACTATTTAAATATCATCATAGCCATTTGGCAACAACCAAAATGACAGAATTACAACACAGCCTTTAAAATAAGGAGAAAAAAATTCCCCAAATCTGGGTAGAAACCACTGGGGGAAGATGTTGGCCTAAAGGGATTTCTTATGAGTGCATCCATGCCCATGTTGAGCCTTACTGAATGGCAGTATACTTTCTTGACCAAGATGACTTTTCCAGTAAATCACTTGAAATAGGGGAGTAAAGATGCTTCTGTATCTAGCGGCTGAACCAAATTCCTCTGGTGATTTCTCCATAACCACGTAAAGTTCTTGATACCTAATTTTTGCTCAATGACCTTTAAATTTTATACTCCTTTGTATGGATATAGTATGTTGATCCATCTCCTTGGTGACTCTGGCATTGTATCTCAGAGTTTTTATCCCTCTCCATGCCTTCTTGAAGTTGTCTCCAATACACTGGGGCTGCCTCCAATATATTGGAGAGTAAGGATGACTGGAGAGTGAGAGGTGAGGACAGAAATGGCGAGTAGGCAGACAGGTGGCCTTGCAGATGGGCAAACACTGCTCTGGAGCTCAGCTCCTTACAGAATTTAAGCAAGCCCTTCTCTTGTAGCAGGAGCACATGGCTCAAGGAGGCCAGCAGCATCAGTCGCTTAGAACCAAGACAGTGCTTGAAGCTTGTCCTAAACTGAGATGATAGGTTTCCTCTGAATGTGTGTTCAAGTAGTTTTTTGAATTGGACCCCCATTTTTCAAGTAAGTCATTGCTCCTGCTGCTCCTCTGCTATTTGCTGGCAGAGGAAAAAAAATCTATTTCATGAGATTTGTTCTAGCAACTGCCAGTGCTTCCTTTGAACACGGAGGGGTTTATTTGTCTGTTTGGGTTTTCCAGAACAGCCTTTTGTATTAAGCTATATAAAGGAAAAATTGGGAAGCTATGAGACATATAAATTACATCACTTGTAAGATTTTTGAAATGGAACTGAAGGCCTTAACAATGCTATTAATATGATACAGCAGTACCTGCTAGTAGCTAAACTCTTTCTTTTTTATCCCTAAGAAGATCATACACTTTTAAAGTTGTAGATGAAGCTACATTTCCATGTTGTCCTTAAGAGAGGATTTTAATAAATAATGTATGATTAATGTGGTTCATTGAAAGAAAACATAAAATAAATCCCTGGCTAACAGGACTTCCACTGAAGTTTACTGAAGTTTAGTAAACTGCAATATTAGTGCACATGAATAAACATTCCAGTGCAGCCAGCCGTATGAGAGATTAAGTGAGTAAGTTCAGATGTGGTTTAAATTCTCTAATGCTATCCTGGGTGGTACTTTAGAAGGACCAGCAGAGCACAAAGGGATGAGCAGAACCAGAGGGGAACATGTGGGAGATAAACTATCCTAACACTGATGTCCTTCTGGAAATGGAATTGACCTGGTACCAGCAGTTAGCAATGAGCTCTGAAAAATTGTGGAGGAGCCTGCAGTTTGGGAGGTTATAAAGGAGCTGACGGTAAAATATGCTTGTGTCTAAAGGGTTTGTTTAAAATATGCTACGGAAATAAATAGTAATATAAACAATTGAATTCAGATCAGTCAAAATTGTATTTCAATCAGCAAACTTGTTTAGAAGCCTAATATGATCTCTTTTCATGCCACTTGTTATTAACTTTTTGGCGAAAGTTTACTCTAACTTTTGCAGCAGAAGGGATATCTGGCCTCTGGCACTTGCATGGGCAGCGGGGTGTCCCCTTATGGTCTGTCTATCAGAGGAGTGGGGGACATGATACGACCCAGCTCTTCACCTCTTCTTTTGACCGGTCAGTTTTGTGGCAACCCTGAAGATCTGTTAGGCTAGAGTTAGGGAGTGATTAGGAAAAGCATGGAAGCTGTCTGCTAAGCAAGCTCATATGAGAAGGGAATACACCTGTTTTTTAATTTTACTGCAAGTATTTTTTAATTATTTTATAGAAAGATCATATCTAATCTATGACATGAAAGCAATTCCCAAGAGTGAGCTCCAGAGCTCCTAGGGCTCTTCCAGGACAGCCGTGTGACTGCCCAGCCCCTAGGCAGAAGAGCATACCCTAGGCTATATGTCTCTTTTTGGCGCTTACTAATTACTTATTAATTCTTTAACAGTAAGTCATACTGCTTCAGCACAAGGCATCCGGAGTTATTAAGTTAGTAAATAGAATGTGGTTGCCTCTGTACCTTAGCACTTGCTCTAAAAGGTGATTTCAAAGACCTCTTCCTGACTGACACACACCTCTTAGGAGTCAGCTTCAAGAAGAAAAGAAATGCCTAGGTGGTAGATTACAGGGGTTTAGGTATTTGGCATCTGTAATGATGCCCTGCTAGATATACACACACACACATACACACAAATGCATATATAACAAGACAAATGTAAGACAATTTTCATGCCAAACATTAAGGAACTTTTGCAGTTAGTAGCTCAGTGGTGATCTGAAGAGATTTGGAGCTTAGGAATCTAAACCTTGCCTGAGTCTCACCGAGATTTCTATATAGCAGAATACAGGCCTTGGGAAATACCAGTCACTGGGATAAATTAGCCAAGGCAGGATACCATACCGATGTGTCTGTCTGACATCTCATGCCTGAACCAACTCATTCAGGGCCAACTCGAGCATCCGTGTGTGGTATGTTCTGTACCAT
Source organism: Cariama cristata (assembly GCF_000690535.1). NCBI lineage: Eukaryota > Metazoa > Chordata > Aves > Cariamiformes > Cariamidae > Cariama > Cariama cristata. Next base: position 34,577 of record NW_009610387.1, read on the forward strand.
CTAGACATCCTTTTTCATGAAGAAGTACCTAAAAGTATATTGCACTGCTCTTGTGCTCCAGAGGGAAGTCATCTGCTGCTGATATGCAGTTACCCATTTTCCCTGCTGTGATGATTCAGCTGTGCTCGCTGGCACGCTGAAGGGAAGAAGCCAAATCTCCACTCATTTCCTTACTCTTCCCACTCACTCCCCGTGAACAAGAGGCATTAGCAGCTGTGCAGAGGCTCTGCTAGGCTGCTGCCTGCCGCTACAAGCAGCCCACACAAAACCAAGAACACTCTTGCTATTAGTAAATAGAATAAATGCCAAGATCATTTAAAAATGATAAAATAACTCTTAAGTGAGCATTTAGTGTAGGTTGACAAATAGAGGCAAGTTACAGTGACAGAGGTATCTACCTCGCTTCTTAACTTACTACTTATAATAACGAAATGACTCCATGTTATGACAATGAGAATGCCAGACTGTCTATTTTTAAGGATATGCAGAAAAAAACCCCACAAACCCGCACAGGAGAAAGAACCCCATAACTGGAAGGAGAGATGCTGAAAGAAAGAGGGTTTCTTACACCTTCATTCTTTCAGTCTCATGAGAGGCCCTGGGCAGAAGAGTCCTGTTCCTGACAGCCCTGACACAGACTGTCAGGGCTGGAAGGGACCTGAAGGCATCATCTGCTCGTTTCGTGGTCCAAGGCAGAAAAACATCCAGCGAAAGACCACTGTCTCCAGACCACCAGCTGCAAGGCTTTGCTAGTCTTGTCTGTAGGAGTTTTTCTGCACGTTCAACCTTTGTTTCCCCTGTTACAATTCATTTAAGGGCTAAGGAGAACAGATGCTCCTATTTTTGCTGTGCAGCGACGTTTCACGTACTTGAAGGCTGTTACATTCTCCCCCTGTCACCCTTTCTACAAATAGCAACCCAAATTCTTTGACATTTCTTCCCAGTTTTTGCCTCTCTATTGCTGCTGCTCTCATCCTGACTTTCTGCTACTGGTCCATATATTTCCTGAAACGTGTTAATGAAAGACAAATTAGTGTCACAGAGGTGACCTCATGAGTGCCGATCTGCACAGAAAACCACAGAAAGTTTTCCCTTGTTGTTGTCAACTTTAAGTAACCACTTCTTTCGCTTCTTGGTCTGTCATGGGAGATGTGTTGTAGTGAATTGTATCTGATGGAAAAGGAAGAACTCACACACATCCGGAGGGATTTAGTAAAAATGATGCCCCACTGAGTTATTGTTTCAGGCATTTAACTTTCTTTTATCACAGAAGTAATTCCAATGATGCAGCTGAAATGCATTAATCATTTTTTCAGTTAAAAATAGTGAAGCCAGATATTTTTCTTTCAAATTGCGTTATATGTCCTGTCGGTGACATGTTCATAATTAGTAACTCACCTACGGGTCTTGAAGAAGACTTGAAGAAGATACCGGAAGAATTGTCTAACTGAAAGTACTTAAAGCAAACTTCTTAAGATTTAGGGAATGCCAAAAGAATGGAGAGCTGCAATGAAATTTGGTTATTTAGAGGAGTTTGTTCAGTGACCTGGGATGGCAGGGTAGATTCACTTGTTTCATGAAAAGTTAATTTGTGATTCTAGCAACACAGACCTAGAGATTAAAAATCTAATTAATACCAGTCAGTATGGTATCGTGGAAAGTAGGTCTTGTCAAACAAAACTGATAGCTTGCTTTGACAAAATTACAGGTCTGCTTGATAAAGGCAACTGTGCTGACATAGTTTACGTGGATTTCTCTGAGGCATTTGACACAGTACTGCATGATTAAAAATCTTACGTTATGTTGGATTAGCAGGTGCAAGTTGGATGGATTAAAAATTGGTTCAGTGACAGATCTTAAAGTGTGGTTGCTAATAGGAAGGGATCAATGAGCATTACTTCCAGGGCTTCTAGGGAATCTTTTTGGTCTCACAATATTAAATTATTTTAATCAGCTACATAGGTAAACAGTTCCCAAACTTTTTTGCTTGTGGCTTTCTGCTCCACTCAGACTCACAAATACTTCCCTGGTACAAAAAACTTAACGTCTGGCAAGGTTCATCGCTCTACTCTGTATTCACGCACACACTTGTTAACTGTTGCAGCCCCACTCAAACCCTAATTTGATTGCTGCCATTTTAGGTAAAGTGAGACAGTGTTTTCCAGTTATGTTTCTGTGTGACAGACTAGGAAGTTAGTAAGTAATGTGGATCAGAGGGTGGAGTAAAGTGCAATCCACTGATATGTGTTTTATGTTGAATGGACACATCTAGAAACAAACATTGCGTTTGGAAATCTAGGAATGTACATTTACGTATGAACATTACAAGATCTATCTGTAGTGTAGAAGTCTGTCTTGGAAAACTCAGAGAAGGTGGGTGTTACCATCAGTAACTGCCTCAAGCTGAGTTTTATTTGTGATGGTGTGACTGATGTAGCCCTTGGATAATTAGAAATATGAAATCGAAATGAAGAACTGATTCTTTTTGCCTTGATGAGACTTCTGTAAAAAACTTGTGTCCAACTTTGGTGTAGTCCTTTCTGGAAGGATGGGGAAACACTCAAAAGAGTTCAAAAATGGAAGCTCAAAAATATCCCAGAAGATAGAAAAAAAAATCCATGCAGTGTCATTCTTGGGAAATTCTATCTACATCATTTATTAGCAAGAGGGTTGATAGGCAACTTGATCAGTGTCTTTAAATTATCACACATGGAAAAGATATTCTGCAGGGAGAAGCTATTCGGCCTTTCAGACAAATGCATAACCATAGCTGGAAGACAAACTCAAACTGGAAGAAAATATTTTGCTAGCAGTAAAGTTAATTACATACTGGAGCTCCTTACCAGGGCAGGTAGCAAGATCACTGGTCTCTGGAGTCCTTAAAATTGTCTCCTGCTGCAAGACTTGCTGTGGCCCAATTTCTAGGAAAGGTGCCACATCCAGTATGAACAGGTGATCCAGCCAAATACTGCAGTCTTTCCTTCTGCTCTCAGAGACCATGGGTTTTTGAATGAGGGAATAAAATTTAGAAAGATTTTTTCTTTTCCTTTTTTGTGGGAGCTTAAACTGAGATAGTCTGGTGCAGGTCTCACTGACATCAGCTGAAAGACTCACTCACTTTCCTCCCTTTTTTTGAAATCAGGCTTGTAAATTCCAGACATTTTCATGATGTCTGAGATCAGGTGGCACCACTGGTTGCCAGATGTTGCTATTGCACGTAACCAACCCTCCAGCTGCACAGAGAGCGTCCTCGTGTCCATTCTTGGGAATACTTTCCAAATTGTTGTTATGTTTTCTTGTTGTGGGTGTTGACAGAGATTGACATTGGGTAGATGGATCTGTGTTAGCGGTGAAGCATTTTCTGTCTGCCTAGGTCTTACATTAGAAGTCCCCTCTTTAGGCTGAATTGCTTGTAGGAATTGAGATACTGATGTTAAAAAAATCATCTTCCAAATTGCTTTGCTCTTGTCCAAAGTGAGGGCTGCCTCTCATATCCCTCTTCTGCCTTTCCAACCATGATTAGCATTTCCCATCCTAAAAACCTAGGAAGGTTTTTACTCTTAGCACCAGAGGTGCCCCTTCCTCTTGGAAAAAAACCATTCACTTTGGGGTGGGGTTCATGGGCTCCTCTCAAAGGGCCTGTGAAAGATACCTAAGAAAGAAAACTCCTGTCAACAGGCATAACTTTGAGCAAGGATAGAATTTAGGTTTAACTAATGGGTTATAGAAATTGTGGGGAGGGAGGGAGAAAAAAAAAATTCTTTTTCTCTCATTCTCACTCTCCTGTAAGTGTTGTTATAGATCATTCATCCTGAAATGACTTTTAACTAGTGTACTTGAAAATACATTATGCAGACCCTATTTACTTCTCCCACTTCTAACAGGGGAAAGCAAACACTAGTGGCTCTCCAGCCAGGGTAATGCCAGTTGCTTAAGCAAAGAAGCAAGGGAAGAACAGCAAACCACAGGCACCAAGGATCAAGAAAAAAAGAATGCATTTCTGAATACAATTACCAAGAGGACATTCCAAAGAGAAATTCAGTATGCACATTAACTTGACTCTGGACAACTCTGTGTAGATACCTCATATAACTCCCATCACTGAATTATCTTGGCGATAATTGTTTAGTGAAGATGATGACAAACTAGTCCATAAACATACACTGCAGGTGTACTTGTTATGCCATTAGAAGGTTACAAACACATTAGTTTGGTACAGGAATGCAATTAGGAGATGTTCTGCTGAAATGGTAAGACTTTGGATGCACCAACTTAATTCAAGTTTTACTGCTCTCTGTCCTTTTTTCCAGGGCTTGTGTAAGGTTCACCACTTTGCTCAGTGAGAAAGTTCAACCACCAAAACCTTTCCAGCTGTACACAGATATGATGATACTAGATGCTGCCTTGAGGCTGGGTAGCAAAATTCAATTGGAGCCAAGGAAGATCCTTGAAGAATTATGTGCTATTCCTTTGAAACGTGAGTCAGATTTGGTTTGGGTCATGTTTAAACAGAAAAGTAAAACTTGATCCTACTTCTGCTAGAGAACCTGACTAAAAACAAAGCATGAAGACATTTTTTCCTGATGTTGAAATAGGCATAACTCCTTTCTGCAGTTCATGTCATGACATCAGGAAGATCACTTTGCTGTTTGACAGTGACTAAGAAGCAATAGGAGAAGCAGCTTCGGGAAGACATTCTCCACCTCACCCAAGCAGATTATCTACCTGCAGGAGCTGCTCTATAAGAAAAGCTGGAGACAATTTTTGGAATTCATGAATGGCGTTCAGCTTCACAGTGAGGCACCTACCTGTGGGTGTCTGCAATGCAAAAGTCTACATGAGAGGAAGGTGTTTAAGCTCTTATTGTACATGGGACATACAGTCAAAAGAGCCTAGAGATTACTTTGGGTGACCAAATGTAGTTGTCTTTTCTAGATGACCTAGACTCTACATTGCATCTCCACTACATCTCTAATACTCTGAATCTGGATCCTACCCTATAGTAGGGTAGGATCCTACCCTGATCCTACCCTATAGTAGCCAAATACCAGTGCTGGTGAGAGGACTGAAAAGGCGGCAAGGAAACATGAGCTTACAGTTCTAATTTCGAACAGTAGAACTAGAAAGTTGAGAAAAATGAAGAGTGTTTTTGTTTTGGTTTGGTTTTTTTTGCATCAACTAGAAAATATATAACCTTCATGTAAACTGGTTAATTATTTAATTATAGCTCATTCATTAAGTGCATATTAATAATACTATATTCCTAATGGGAATATAGGATACAGCTCGATGCTCCTAAACAGTGAACTTTCACTATATGAAGACATACTGTACTGGGTGGTTCCTAAGCTTTTCTGACCATAACCTCCCAGAGCATGTTCCATTTGCTCTGCTGAGTTCATCACCCCATTTGGATTCATGTACCCTCTAATGTGTCAGTGCTAGGGCTTTGACTTGTAGTTACTGGTTGGTCCAGCCAAAGAGATGAGGCACAGAAGAAAACAAAGAACATATGGACATTCTGCAAAGTAAATATCAGTAAGTAATATGAAGACGCTCAGGCTGAGGTATGTATTTCATTGTTCTTCAACACAAAAAAATAAAAGCAAACACCACGAAAGAGAGTGCTCCAAGGGTGCACACTCCATCTGGAACAGGTCAGACTCCCCACAGCTCCTTGGTGACATGCCTCTGCTGGAGTCCCGTATGCTCAAAGGGATTTTGGTTCACCTTAGGAACAAAGACTAAGCTCCAGTTTGGTTCATCACCTCCCTGCAACGCCCTGCAGCTTTCCTTGCCAAGTACAAGAAAAGAAAATTTCCCACCCTCTGACATCCCCATTTAGACCTTGCCCAAAGTCACATTCATTTGGTAAGACCAGTCCAGCAGAGAGCTATTGGACACTGCGAAGGCTACCTCTCCTTTCTCCCCTCCTCCTCTTATCTCCGCTAAGACTTACCGGTTTTTAATAACCCTTCAGACTAGGAAGCTGCACCCAGGGTGAAGGCAGTGGTTGGTGCTCTGAGCTCCTGGAGGATCACAGGGCACAACAGTCATTGGGAACAACCAGCTGAGGAGGAGGTGTTCTGCTGATTTCTCACAGTGATGTAATCTTTGGGAAATATAGATGCAAAATGCAGGCATTGGTTGGGTCTTCAAATGAGAAGATACCTCTTTTGCAGGTTTGTTTTTGTTTTTGGTTTTTGTTTTTTGGGTTTTTTTTTTTTGTTGTTTGTTTGTTTGGGTTTTTTTTTTTTTTTTTTTTTTTTTTTTTTTTGTAAAGGTGTGTGGG
>NW_009610387.1:40895-50314 GCF_000690535.1 Cariama cristata
TTTTTTTTTTTTGTTGTTTGTTTTTTGGGGTTTTTTTTTTTTTTTTTTTTTTTTTTTTTTAGTAGAAGTAGCTGCGGTGCCTCCTGGGACCTCTTCTGAAGTTAGTTTGTAATGGAATATTAATAATCAGGTATCTGTCTAACTGCAGTCACAGATTTTGCCGCAAATTATTTCACAAAGTATTTTACCTCAAAAAACTGTAGTTATTGATCTTACCTTTCTTTCAACTGATATTTTCTCTTTGTAACCACAAGAAATGGGGAGAGTTTTTTAGCAGTTGTGTATAAAATAGACACAACTTGGATGGACTCTCCATAGTGTTATCTAGTGAAAAAACCCCAAACCCTAAAATCTGACACATAACACACTTCCTTACGTTCTTCTGCATATCACGGAAATAAAACAGACAATGTAAGAATAAAAGCAATTACTTGCACACGCAAGTTTCAGCAGCTTATCCCACAGAAACAGAGGGCTCTTTCGATGCATTGTTCAGGTCTGTTCTTGATGACTACAACCTACTTGCAAGAAGGTATAAATATTGATCTGGAAGTGCCGCTGCCTGCCTCCAGAGTTTAGACTGGACACTTGACTTCTGGATGATTACAATTAGTTGAAATTAATCTTCCCCATAGTTAAGGTTGATAGTAACACTGTCCACAAGCACATACCCACTGGCAACAATTGTTCAAAGCCCTCAGCCAAACCTTTAGCAGTAATCTGGTACGAGGTTACCCAAATTCTAGCTCCCATCTAGTCTTCCACCTTTCAGCATTTCATCTGGACTTCATTCATATGTGCAGGTTTTGAGTGCAGCAATAAGAGTATAATGACCCTTTTCTTTTTTTAACCTTTCTACCCTTCTTCAGTACCCCAGTCCCCTGTTCCTGTCTTCTGGCTCTTTGGACTATCAACTTGATCTTTGTTCTGCCAGGTAAATTGCAGCGAGTAGTCCACAGACAGGTTCTTAGGAAGACTCTCCTCTACACTCTTTATCTGTGTTACTCCATGCACACAGAAGCATGCTATCTTCTGTTTTTCTTCTACCCTCTGTCCCTTTACTCTTCAATACCCACTTCTGCAAGCGATACTTAAGAAACTCAGCCAAAAAGTAGTGGTGGAACAGCTCTGTAATGACAGCAGTCTATTTATTCATTTATAAAAGGGATACTTGAAAATTATTCAGAATTATCAAGCTGTGACATTACTAACCTATGTAATGAGTAGAAGCCCACTATTCTTTCTTTCTCTCCTTTCCTCATTCATGCTCACCTCTGTCTTGGATCAAATTAGAAAGCAAGCTCTTCAAATCAGAGACTGCATCCTCCTGCATCTTGGGGACTCGGAGTGCAATAATGGTGAGAAACCGAGGTTACGTATAAAAGTTATGATTCGTTGGAGACATGCATAAATTGTGAATAATCAAAATTAATTATATACTCTGGGTCAAGAATGATACAGCTTGTGAATGATCAGAATATTAGAATGATCAGAAAAAGCTCGTATCTTCCTCTGCAGTAAGAGCTCTCAATAGCGGCACAGAGGAGGAAGGCAGAGGAAAATGAAAGGTGAAGTAGGAAGCAGAAAGTTTGTGTTTGTGTGGCAGCCTGTTTACTGCATAAAAGTTCTGAAAGAGAGTGAGCCCTAAATGTGACCTCTGTTTGTTACAACTCCAAGAAAGAACACAATTCCTTCTCTTACCCTGAATGGAAGGCAGCCAGTATGTCTATCAGCTTCAAAGACCTTTCCCAATCCCTCCAACGTGAAATCCTATGTAGGTTGACATACCCGTGTTACACCAACGCTGCGCCTGAGGGCACTTTTGCAGAGTGTTGTGGAACACGCCAGCAGGCAGAACGGCCAAAAGACCACATGACGAGTTGCAGAGGCGATGGGCAGTGTTCCCCAGATTATGAACCCTTCAGCGACCGCTGGCAGCCAGGTTGTGGCACGTTCCTTTCACTGAGTTTCATGAGGTTTAAACAGTTCAGGACCTGATGTAATTCTTCATGTTAGGCATTCATGTGGTAAGTAAAGTAATGGAGATGCTTTATCTGGAAAGAATACTGACTTTCACCATTGGAAGGAAGAGCAGGACGCAGACATCAGTCCCATGTGACTACGGAAGAATGCTGGGTTTAGTACAGATCAGAAACTTGCTCTGATAAAACACTCCCTGAATAGCAAAAACGGGCCCCACGGATGTGGAGGCCACATGCTGGAAGAGTATGTGGTAGAGTTAGCTTATTGAGGGTCTTGCTAAATATAGCGCTGACCAAAAAAATCTACATAAAATTCATACTCTCTAGAATGATATTGGGTCTGAAAACAGTGATTGCTTTTGGCAAGTGGTTTCCATTGTGGTTATAGTGCCTCAGAAGAGCAAAAAAAGGAAAATCCCACTCAGGAGAAATTGATTCCCACTGTGCATACATACTTTATGGGAGCAAAACTTAGCTCTATCCACTAAAAGAAATATATATATGTATACATGAAATATGTATCAGCTTCTTCCTATTTGTCAAGTCCTTGATGCACACTTAGCTTTCCACTCATACAGGCAAATTCTGTGTTAAGTATTACTGTTAGCTTTGTTATCAAATTCAGCGTGGCCAGGATTTTGGTTATACACTAGTACGTATTGCCCTTGCTAATATAGTACATAGAATGTGTCTATACAAAAGAAAAATTAATTCTGCCTCATTGGGCAAAACACTGTGGTTTCATCTGAAAATGCGAATCTGTCAACTCCAAAACATTCTACATAAATATTTACTGAACTTTCAAGTGAAGTGCAAATAAAAGAAGTTTCTACTGGAAATCTTCCTAATTTCTGGCAGTTTACAGGAGAATTTGTTGCTCTGTAGATGTAAACAAAGAAGATGGTTGATTTATGTTATGAGAAGAGGATAAATAATTTGCAATTGGCCAATTGTATACCTAGGTGGGATAATAGTTTTGTAAGTGATATGGTAGAAAACAGGAGGTTTTTTTGTTTTGTTTTTTTTTTTGTTTGTTTGTTTGTTTGTTTGGTTTTGTTTTTTTTTTGTTTTTTTTTTATTTTTTAAAAAATAACTTCTAAAATTAGTTACTCTGTTATAAAAGAAAAGTGGACAGACTTTGGTGAGTTGCATCAGTCAAGCAGAATTGTCTTCACTCAGGCAACAAGCATTTTTTATATGGAAAATTTACTAGCCAAATTCTTTTCTCTTGCTGTTGAAATCAAAAGTAATTCTGCTGAATCAAGTGGAGTATCACACAATGGCAAATGGGAGAGGAAGAAATCTGACTCTGCGAAACATCCCGAAAATTGAAAAGTGCGATGGCATGCCATTATACTTTTAAAGGAAGAACTTAGGCAGTGTACTGTATTTGCTCAGTAACAGTTTCTACACACCTTTAGTCATAAACTGTGATAGGGAAAAACAAATCACTGTGTCTCAATAAAAAAACACATTGCACAAAGGCAGAACTGCCACCATAGTTAGTCATTTTGATAGACATGGTTATTCTGCAGATTTTTCCTAAACTGTGCTATGGTTTGAATCATTTGATAAATCTCCTAATCCTACCAGCTATTAATATGATCTTCAACTTTCATTTGGGCACTCAGCAGCAAAAGTGAATGAATGAACACTGATACCATGTTTGGTCAAATGGCTGCACCTCTAGTAGCAAAACATTAAAGTCAAAAAAGTTGGATAGGTGATATTTATGCCATTAAACAGAAACAAGAAGACTATTGAGCAGGTCTGGGTTTTGTTTGGCGACTACTGCATTTATATGATACTGTATGTCCACCAACAGTGAACAGTGCCACTGAATTACCAGGTATCCAACTTGAAGGGAATATTTAAAAGTTAGGCTCCTATTCTTCCCGTCAAAATATGGACAACAGAAAAATAAAAGAGTGGATTACAGCACAACTGGACTTATCCATCCATCTCCAAGAAACATTGTTGGGTTTTGCTCAGAAATCTGCAGCTGCAGGCATCTGTTGGCCTTGCTTCAGACCCCTTGAACAACTATCCATTTGTGACTATATTTTGGTCACAAAGGTCCCTACTGGACTCAGATCCCAGTCACGGAGGTGAAATCCCTTGGCACTGATGTGGCAGAGTAACCCCCGCCTACCGAGCACCCCCTTGCCTCTCTTGCCACCACCACAGCCTTCAGCGCCTCATCGCAGATAATTATGCTGCACATGAATCAGGTTTTAATGTTTGGTTTAATACACGCAGATTCTTTAAACAATAAAAAAAAAATCAGCAAACATCATCACGATCTGGAAATCTCTTTCTTAACTTAGAAAACGGTTTCTTAATGGCACAGGGGGAGAACACGACAGCAAGCTTGACAACATAATTAGAAGATTGTTACGAGGAAAGGGAAAAGCATTCTTTATACAGCTCTTACTACTTTCAATAAGATTATTCTCCCTGAATAGCTAATCAGCTTTTCTAGTTTCCCAAATCCATGTGCTTTAAGCCGCTCTCACAGTTCTCCTTAGTTGCTAAATGGCAAACAGTGACACCTCCAAAAGGGAAATTTAAAGTGTTAACCAAATGTGAGCAAACAGCATGATGGAGACTGCAGATAAAGAAATCTTTGGCAGATTAGCAGCAATTTAAGAAGATCACACTGTTACACCTGGGTTGACAAGAGCTGACAGGGTTTGTTGATCTCTGCTCCTATCTCCAATTTGAGTGTCATGTTTCAACAGAAATGAGAGGAATACCAAAAAAAAAAAATAAATAATCCTTTCAGTACCAAACATTGGCTCCACAGCAAGTGTTTATGGCAGCTGAAACAAAAAGGAGCTAAAGAAGTAGATGAAAGGATTAAAATAAACCTGCTCATCTCTAAGTGCACAGCGCTTTCTCCTAACGCCTGGTGTCCCATTCTCTCCCTCGACAGAGCCTGGTCCCAGGCACTCACTGCCCACTTGGATGCACAGAGGGTTTTTCTGCTGGAAAATCTTGCAAAATAATAAAGGTTGAATTAGAACTAGTGAGGAGGAGGGGAATAACAAAAAAAATCTCAGTAACAACAGCAGCGAGGGCTGGTTTTGCATCGCTAATAATACGGCTTGTTAGAAGGCTGGGTTTCGTTTTGTTTTGCTTTGTTTTTTTTCTCTAAGTCAATTACTGGGCATTTGTTTACTGAGACTTTGGTGCTCTCCGCTTGCTATCTCTGTCAATAAAGGAGCTCTCTTCAGCTGAACTTTGGCACCCTCCTTTATTTTAGGCAGCTTTACTAGTAAGAATCCTTATACAGGTTCCCTTCAAAAGCAAATAACTTATGACTCCCCTCTAGTAGAGAACAAGAGGCACATGAGGCTTCTCAAACACCACTGAACTCATCAGCCACATGAAATAAAGATGTGAGTAAAAGACCAAAATGTGTCTGGACATCTATAGAGAAACACAGCTGGGAAATGACTAAATCGGTTTTCCACTGGGGCTCACAAGCACCATTGCAGCAAGATTAAAGTAGTCTTAAAGTGGGTATAAAACCAATTTAACATCTTGGAGATACATCTAAAAATCAAGTAAGTGGCTTCATGCACACCTTGTTCTATCCAGCACAAAACTCTGCTGGGCAGATGATGAAAAGGAACCTAACATTCCCTAAATAAAGATGCTACCTTGACACAAGAAATGCACTGAGATTATCTAGACAGGGATGAGGTGAACCCTTAAAACGTTTTGGGGTAGCCATCATCCTGTGCAGAAACAACTGGGGCTCACTTTTGCTTTTCAAGGGTGCAATTCAACTTTGCGCTTAATCTGATTTAAGTGCAGCTACTGCTGACCCGCACATTTGTGACTTATTCCCACCACATGCTGTCTCCCTTCTGCCTCTTCCCAGGACTGCGCAGCTGTGCAGTGGTCCAGCCATGAACCCTTGATTCGTTTTCCACTGATCCAGGTCACCACATAGCCACTCAATGGACCAGGGACCTTGGAAGTGGAAGGAAGGGAAAAAAGAACAGGTACGACCGTTTCTGCAGTTAGATCTCACTCAGCATGATATGAAACTGTACCATAAAAGAGTGGCTGCATGGTCAGGTGAAGCCAACCTAAATCCAAGCTTCTACTAGAGGAGGTGGCTGTGCTTCCTTCCAAACTCAGCTGCGTGGTCACACACCCACCCTTGTGCCTGCGCCGGTGGCTTTTTGCAGCCTTGGCACGGACTGGATCACGAAACTTCTCTGATTAAAAAACCACCCTTTTTTTCCTAGTTAATTTTAATGCGTAGCATGTTTCCACATGTGGCTATGTCCTCCCTTGCACCAAAAGGAGGACGAAGGTGGTGTAAAGCTTACAGATGTCCGGTCAGGAGCGGTGGGAAGGAGAGCTGCTTCTTCGGTGGTGATTGTAGCCTCAGTTGATCACTAAACTTAGGTAACTTTTTTCCGTTATTACAAGCAAGTGTTATTTAATCTGGGCCCATTGCAAGACAATAGCTGAAGAAGCCAGTATCTCTGTTAAAACAGACCAAATTCCAGTGTCACTCTCTGCATGTAGTTTTTCAAGAGCCAGGATTTTTTTCTAGCTTGATACTTCGGCCACTGCTACTGACATCAGTGGGTGGAGGTTCAGGTCCTTATTTGCAAGTGTGATCTTGGAAGATAAGTTCTTTAATGCAAAAGTTTGGGGGGTTTTTTGCTTAATATCTCTACAAAGACAGTACAGACAGTACTTTTCCTTGCTGTGTGAGCAGACAATATGAAATTTGGTCATGCCATTTAAATGGAGAATTAACCAGTGATCAGAGGAATGGAAGACTGATGGAGAGCTGGCACTGTCAGTCATCTGCAGCAGGACTTTAAGACCCAATTTTTGTAAGAGAGAATGCACTTTCCAAATTGCAGTGCAATTTTCAAAAAGTAGGAGCTGAATATTTAAATGCTTGCTTCCTCCGCATCACTGTGTTAAGCACCCAGCTGTGCTTTCACCTAAAGTCAATTTGGAAACAGCAATAAAAAAACATGCTGCATGCAGTTTACACATATAATGGCATCCCTAGTGATGCACAAGTCCTTCTAACTACATTAACAGTCCCTTATTTTTAATACACAATGTAGAACCCAATTAATGTCACTTACATCAGAACTATTAATATCCCAGGCCTCATTCTGAGAGTGGATCTGCATGATCATACCAGGTCAGCTAAAGGGATTATGGCCAAGACACAAAATATCACTGTATTTCATTCAACCTAGTCATAAAATTTATTTCATTTATTAAAGCAAGATTTACTCAAACATGTCCTCTCCTCCCTTCTGACATGATGGCAAAAACTCCTGGAAATCAGGAAGATGAGGTGCCCAGTTTAAATGGGCACCAGCATTTTGGTTAGCTGGAGGCTGGAGAGTGGGTCTGGAGATGAGAGTTGTGGCTTATTGGGGTTGTTTCGGCAGATAACCAGAAAAGGGTATTTCTGACCGCACCTCACAGTGAACTCAGGCTGCAGGACTTGGTACCTTTTCATTTAAAATGAAACGTAGCAAACCCAACAGACAACAGCATCAGTGTTTGCTGAAATAGATGTGAAATGGGATATTGCAAGTCATCACAAGTAACGGCTAAGGGGTAGGCTTGGGGGAAAAAAAGGCTTTATTCTGAAAATGTGCTAATTCTATTCAGACCCTTTTTAGCTGTCAGATACAGCGCCTAGGAGAAGCATACAAACTGCAGAGCATACATTTTCCTCTCTCCTTTTAACTGTCCTTTTTCCCAGCTACAATGACATCAAAACCTTACATTAGCACAATACATTTTTTCCCAGGAAAGCGTAAGGCTCCTCAGTTCAGCAGCCACAGGGTACCCTCTAACTGGCGGTGGCTGTGATGCTTTCACACCTTCCCACCACATGGCAGCTGGCAGGGACATCACCGCCCCGGCAGACAGAGCCAGCGGTGCTGTGTCCCCAACCAAACGTGTCGATTGACAGCCAGCGGGTTTGATCCAGCCGTTGGCAGGTTTCGGGGTGCCTTTGTGAACACAGCTTTTGCTCAGAAAAAGAAGGGAGATGGTATTTCAGCATGGGGGAAAGGAAGAATTATTACGGACCACTCGGAGGCAGGAGTTTAAACTGCCGGCGGGGGGTTCGTGGAGGAGGGCAGAGGCAATACTGGGAGCTGAGCGTGGCTTTGCTGAGCTGCGGACCAGCATCTCGCTTACCCTCATGTTCATCCTTTCGTGACCAAATTCTCCCTGAACATCTCTCATGAATGACAGAGGTTCTGGAATTAATGCGCTTATAGGAAGGTTAGGCTGAGGATATTAACTAACTGCTCTGATTTTTTTGGCTTCACTGTAATGTGCCAAAGCTGTTGCCGTTAGATTACCCCGTTCCCTAGTCAATTATGTTAGTATTGTCAAAAATAATGCCAAGACTGTATCATGTTTGTTCTTGCCAGCTGAGGAGACTATAATGGACATTGTATTTATGGGTTTTCCATATCTTCTGAAATAAACTAGTCTATCTTTTTAGACAAGAAGCTTTTCTTGGTTTTTTGAGTGATATTTATTTAAAAAAAATAAAATATATTACTAAGGAAAGCCAGAAATATTTCACAGCTAACATAAAATAGGAAGGGGAATAATTTATTTCAACTGCTGGCTTCCAAATAATTTTTTTTTTACAGTTTTAAAGACATTCCTCATTTTATAATCTGAAGAAACAGCCCAAGGCATAAGAAGAAGATTAGCTGAATATTACATGGATACTGAATATATTACATGAGTTCCTACTCAGAAAGCAAAGCAGGCCAAAGATTACCACAATGAGAAAAGAAAACTAAACCAGGCTAATACTAGACATGCATTGGTACCAGAATCTAAAACGTGTGAGATGAAAGAAATCAAAGATCATCCAGTCGGTCTCCCTGCGAGTGCGAGGGTATCTGCTCTATACTTTTGGCAGTGCCAGGTACATCTCAGTTTCTAAAGGTCTTTTTACTTCCCTTAGAAGAAATTTTCACAGCTTAACAAAAGCGAAGTTTTTGCAACAGCCATTTTAAGGGTTTTATTTGTAGTGTCAGTCCATTAGTGTTAATTACAAAATGCACTGTAATCACAAGAAACACTTCCTCCTTGATGTCTGTATCCATATAAATGGATATGTTAATGTTACTCCATTCCCTTATTTTCCTCCACTCTGCCTATCACCTTAGTCGTTGCTTAATCAAGCAGCAGTTTGTATATTTATGTCTATGCCTCAGTCCACCCAATCTTTTCATCAGTTGTGTTGCTCCTCCAAATTCCCTTCAAATTGGCAGTATCTTTCTTGCTAAGTGATGGTTGGCCAGGATTGACATCAGTTTTCCAGGAGGACTCACAGAAGTTGCTTTAGAACAAGGATGCCTTTAAGCAGTCAGTCCAAAGTAGTATTCAGGATTATCCCAGTGC
>NW_009610388.1:0-4330 GCF_000690535.1 Cariama cristata
TCCAGCCCAAATGATTCTCTGATTCTATGATAATATACGTACCACATATGTGTATGCATACACATATACTAAGATGGTCCTGTGCTTGGGTCACAACAACTCCATGCAACACTACAGGCTTGGGGAAGGGTGGCTGGAAAGCTGGTGCTGGAGGTCTTGTCTTTGCTGGCAAATCAAAAGCGTATGATAAGACACACAATGGTGCTAAGAACTGTGAGCTTTGTTCCAGAAACATTTGTTCTCACGGTCTTACAGCAATGAGTAACTGTAGCAGGTACACAGATGCCTGCCTTTTTTTTTTTTTTTTTTTTTTATCCCCTGTATACTCACCCACATAATTCTTCATACCCTGCAGTGAATTATCCATGCATTGTTAACCAACCTTATTTCCCAACACCTCTGCCTACTCTTATGCTCTATTTTTCTTGTGTTCTGTAGTAACTTTTGCAATGATGCAAGCCAGTGATCTTATTTCATCCTTTGGGGTACAAGACAATTACCATATTGTGTTTTAAAAAATTACCTTCACACAGCATTCTGCAATTGACATCATATCGCACTCTTTCTGCTACCTTATTATTATTGTAATTAAAAAGCAGTCATGGAACAACACCTACATTTCCACTCTAATAAACAAAAAGTACCCTAGAGTTATAAATGAGTATAAAAAACTTTACCGCAAAGATCGGTGTCCAAGAAAAATATAAATATTGCTAGAAAGGATTTTATCAGAACACCTACTGCACGAAATAAAGGGACATACAAGTGCTTTTGTAAACGCTTACACAGATTCCTCAGATCCTGCCAGAGGCTCCAGGTGGAACAGAAGCTAGCAAAGGGAGGCATGCTCCTTTTTATTTAAGGAATTTGAAAAGATATGGCGCGCGTGGGTGTGTGTGTGCTGCTTGTGTGCTTCTGTCCCAAAGAAACTGGCAGGGACCTCGAGTAATTGAAGTTATTTTAGACTGAGGCAGTCTGGCTAAAGGAGGCTTTAAATGAAGTACCGAAATCTTTAAGTATCTGTATACAGATACGCATGGGGAAAAAAAAGCACCTTCAAATCTGAAAAACAAGATTTTAAAAGCAGCAGCAGTATCTTTGTGAGCTTCTAAAGCAGATCCAGGTGGGAACCTCCTTTGCAGAACTGCACTTGGCAGCAGATCTGGCATTTCTGGTCTTCCTATTGGATAAGGAAAAACTGTAAATCATCCTACTGCTTTCCCACAGAATAATTTTTGCAGTCCTGCGTTGGTGACACTAACTAGGGAGACAGGTTAACCTTTGCCTTTAGGCAAGACTGCTGTAGGCCTGCCATTTAAAGTCAGAGCCCTGACATTGCCTTGATGTTTGCTATTTTGGAACCTCCCTGTCTACTCATTAGTTTCACAGGCAGGAATGTAAACTAGCTTAGAGACTGATTTTGGTTCTTTTTTAACCCAGTGAGCTGGAGTGAAACTGGAGGTGTCTGCAAACAGAACTCTTCCACTTCCCAACCACAGGTCTCTCTCGAGAAAAAACAAGTTGGAGCTGCCATAATGATATTTTATGTAAGCAAAAAATCCCAGGTTTGCCTCGTGTTTTGGTGCCCCTCTAGTTGGTTTTCAGGTGTTCTTCTGCAGCTCTGAAAGCCTGATTTCTGGCTTGTGTAAGTTGCAGTTTACATTCATTATCTTGCTCCAGCAAGTGTGTTTTAAAGAAATATAGCTGACATTGAAAGAGTAGATGAAATCTTGGGAGTTGTGGACTGATACACAGGGTAAGTTTGCCCAGTTTGGTGTAAAGTTTCAGTCACTGAGAGGAGACAGGGTTCTCAGGACTGCACACAAGCTTGTGCTTGCCAAGCCACGGCCTAACCACACAATGCAGATCTTACCAAACGCACATGGCCTGAGGAAAATTGTTGTGCAGTCCCGGTGCTTTACAAATGGGTGAGTCAGAGCCATAGGTTTGTACATTGCCTTGTTTTCTGGGAGTGACAGAGGATTAGATGTGAAAAGGGGAAAATATGGAAGAGGTAGAGAAGGCAAGAGAGGCAAGCTTCTGGGGCAAAGGGATGAAGAAAGCAGGCTGCAAGCCCTGCAAGCAATGTCAGAATCCCTCTGCAATTTGCAGGCTCCTTACAGCCTCCTGTCACTGAACAATTTTAAATGTTATGGCAAAGTCTGAAGAAATAACAGTTTTTGTTAACTTCAAATTGGGGAAAAAAATTCTATTGCTTATTGTTGCAATGCTTTTTCAAAGCTTTTGCAAAGGAGAAAGGAGAGCGGAAGACCAAAGACAGTGGCTTCGAAGAAAACAGATGTTACTTTGAGAATTGGTGGCAGAAGAGAAAAATCGAGTGCAAGAGGAAAGTATCTCAGAGGAGTTCAACAGTCTTGTAAGTACAGCTGGAAATTATCCCAGTGTGTAGGATGGACAGGAAGGTAGTAAGAGACCAGCTCGACTAATGAGAGGTTCAGTGGCTTCAAACACAAGAAACTGGTTTTGCAGAGTTGCTCTGTAAATCAGATCAACAAAATGATCTGGATTAAAAAAAAAACACACAAACCCCGTCTTTGTCCTTCCCTCCCCCACTCTTTGTTTTTTGTTAGACTGAGAATATATTCAGAAAGGACATTAACCCTCAATACAAATCTAGGATGGGAAAAGACTGGCTAGGCAGCAGTGATTTGAAAAAGCCTCTGAGGTGGAACAGATCATGAGCTGCAGGTGCATCAACAATGTGACACTGGCAAAAAAAAAAAGAGGCAAATGTTTGGGGCATGTAGAAGCAGGGGTAAATTCTGGCTCGCCACATAACCTTCTCAATCAATTTAGCACTGACAATGTGAATGTAAGGCCTAGTAGTGAACACTAGATTTCAAGAAAAATGTAAACTAGCTGGAGAGAGTTCAGAGGAGAACAGGAAAAATCATAGAATCATAGAATCATAGAATCATTATGGTTGGAAGAGACCTCAAAGATCATCAAGTCCAACCGTACACCTGATGCCACCCTGTCAACTAAACCATGTCTTGAAGTGCCACATCTAGACGTTTTTTGAACGTCTCCTATAAAAGAATTAGTGCTTTTTAATCTAAGGAAGACTGAGGAGATGCATGGAAGTTTCCAGTTTTGCAGCATCTTTTTTATATACCCCTCAGGGATTACATCTTTTACCAATGTCCTCTAGAAACAGGAGCAATAGTATGGGGCTGAAACTACGGGATGTAGAGATCTAGCCATATGTATAACAAAGCGCAGCGGGAGATTGCCTGGGGAAGAGCTTGAAAGCGTCTCTCACTAGAGGTTTTAAAACAGGTTGGGCAGGTATCTTATCTGTCCAGAGCGGTTTAGATGGGGCAGGTGTTCCTCGGGAGAAAGGGCCAGGGAGCAGGATTCACAAGGTTGCTTCCCGTGTGACTTGCTGCCAGCCTGTGGGGTCCAGGGGAGCAGCCTGGCCACGAAAAGCACGGAAACCACGGCCGCACCTCACTGCGCCGTGCCACCGCACATCATCCTTCCCGCCGTGGCTTGGCAGGGTCACCGCTTCTCCACACTGCTACGGGGTCTTCCAATTTTGAACAAGATGAGCAAGCTTTTGTTGTGCAGCAAAACATAAAATATTTGCTGTAGTTGGGGGGGAAACACATTATTTTGTTTTACTTCTAGGTAATTTTAGTCTGGAGAAGAGGAGGCTGAGGGGAGACCTGATCGCCCTCTACAACGACCTGAAAGGAGGGGGTAGGGAGGTGGGGATCGGTCTCTTTTCCCCGGTAATTAGCGACAGGACGAGATGAAACGGTCTCAAGTTGTGCCAGGGGAGGTTCAGGCTGGACATTAGGAAGAACTTCTTCACTGTTAGAGTTGTTAGGCATTGGAATGGGCTCCCCAGGGAGGTGGTGGAGTCACCATCCCTGGAGGTGTTCAAAAAACGTTTAGATGTGGCGCTTCAAGACATGGTTTAGTGGGCAGGGTGTCATCAGTTGTACGGTTGGACTTGATGATCTTGGAGGCCTCTTCCAGCCATAACGATTCTGTGATTCTATGACTCTAATTAAGGCTTTTTGATGAGTAACAGTCCTCAGTTCATCTTTATTACCTGCGTTGCAATGCTTATGGCAGTAATTCGCAGTAACGAGCTGTGCTCATCAGGAGAGGGAACATCTGCCGTGGGACCGCTCACGGCGGCCTCTCGCGACAAACGCTGCTCCTTAAACCGCTGGGCTCCAAAACCCCTTGGCCGTACCCGGTATGCCAAAGCTGCCCCGAGAGAGAGCACCTCTCCCTCCTCACTAGCCCCCGGAGCGAGAGCAAAGGCTGTTTCACGCCGGCAGGGCCCGAGGCCCGA
>NW_009610389.1:0-480 GCF_000690535.1 Cariama cristata
CCTTAGTTCTGACCCTGATGTTAGATGTTATCCTTCCATATATTAACTCCCTCCATCATAAGTAGTCAATAAAAAAAAATAATTACTTACTTATTCGTTTCCTTACAGACTTGTGCTTTCTCCACAGACATTTCAAATGCACTAGATGGAGATGTAGTGTAAGGTAGGGCACCACAAAGGCAGACTGTTAGTCCTGCTTATAGGGAGAGTTAAATTCCCAGATCCTCCTCTCAAAAAAAAACCAAAAAACACCACACACCACACCAAAACGAAAAACAAAACACCCACAAGCCCCACATCATTTCACATAGATTTTAGCAGCAACACAGAGTTTCAAAGTATTCAAGTTGCTGTAAATACACTAGTTATTTTAACGTACTGCTTTTGTATTTCTCTCTATGTCTTTATCTTATTCCTTGTGCCTGTACCATCCTCCTTCATGCTCATGGGCGATCACAAAGCACATTAAAAATCAGTCAG
>NW_009610390.1:0-3370 GCF_000690535.1 Cariama cristata
CGTGGCTGTTTAAAAATAAAAGTAAGCGGTGAACCCGTTAAGATGGTTCCTTTTCTCCAGGAAGGAAAATCCGTATTGGGAAGTACTTTGGAGCCGGAGGAGCGAGCGGTGAGAGGCGGGGGGGCAGCAGAGCACTGTCTCTTTTACCAGGAGTTCTTGCTGGTTTCGCTCTGTATTTCCTCAGGCTTGATTGAAGAGCTGAAGTTTTGTGACTATGTGTTCATTCAATACATATACCTTGCTCTTAGGAGTCATGTGGAGACTGCATTTACCTTTCCTAACTATAAGTTTACACTTGGTAAATGACTTAGTACACGATGCTATTTCTTCAGCCTATAGCAGGTTCAGCTGTACGGCAGAGCCTGAGCACTCACCCCTCTTGCCAAGGGGGACCCCAAAAGCATCCGGTTCCTTACTTTCTGTTGGCAGCTTTGCAAGGGTGGCCCTGCAAAGCTCTGAAAGAGCCTGGCTGGTTTTAGCCCAAAAAGAACCAGATCCATGCAAATTACTTGGCAATTTAATCCTGATGTGTTAGAATAAGTGCAGGCCGATGTGAGGATGCATAAAAGCCCATTGTTGGCGGCAGGTGCTTTGTTCCAGCTCTTTAAAAGACATTGTTCTTGCTGAGGACAGGAGCACATCCTATCACAATTAAAACTTGTGGCAGATACTCCTTGGCATGCCAGCTGGTAGTGCTTTCTTATAGCCCTGGGTATCATCAGAGGCCTGGAAATAATGGCCGAAACCAGCGCTATGAAATATAATTTCTTTAAGTGTACAAAAAAAAAGAAAATTTCAGAAAATTGTTATGGCATTTTAACTAACTTCAAGTGTGCTGGCTGGTTCAGTCGCCCCTTTGATGTTGCAGCCGGGTGACCTGGCCTCCCCCACCATTCATCACCGACTGGAAATCAAACTCCTCAGTTCTGCTTTACAGTCCTTCCTCTGTTCTGCTAATAAACACAGTGTTATTTAAAATAACCATTCGGGAAGCATTCAAAGGGGATATCCATATATGAATTTTAGTGAGAGTGCAGTTTCTTGCTGCCAAGTCCTAACCTTCAAACTGCAACACAGAAAAAGATAGCATTAATCTAAATACGTGGCGCTGGGTTCATGAAGCGTGAGGCTCACAAATCCCTTTGCTCTTGTGGCAGCTCTGTGATCAGAACCTTGGCGGAAACATCTTTAATTATGTCATTTCACCTTCATTTTTACAGTGTCAGTTTATGGTTATGGTAACAGCTATGTAAACACAAAAAATCCTGTTTGTAAAAGAGTATGATCCAAAGGGAAGTAGAGAATTCCCCCCAACAGTCCCTGGACACTGCTCAACCGGCGGTCCCGGTGGCAGGCAGCGTTGGAGAGCTGTCCTGGGAGGGAGCGAGCTGCGGCTGTGGAGACGTGGCGAGTGTGTAATTCACGTGGACATGGCGTGTAACTCACCTGGACACAGTGTGTGTGTAACTCACGTGGGCACAGTGCGTGTGTAACTCACCTGGACATGGCGCGTAACTCACCTGGACATGGTGCGTGTGTAACTCACCTGGACATGGCGCATAACTCACCTGGACATAGTGCGTGTGTAACTCACCTGGACATGGTGCATGTGTAATTCACCTGGACACAGTGCGTGTGTAACATCAGCGTGAACCTTGTCTGGCCTCATTGGAGTTGTGAACTCGGCTGTGATTTTTTAAGTGCATTATTTCATCAATACTGTGCAACCTTGAGAAACAGAGCTTCTGAATAACGTGG
Organism: Cariama cristata; assembly: GCF_000690535.1. NCBI lineage: Eukaryota > Metazoa > Chordata > Aves > Cariamiformes > Cariamidae > Cariama > Cariama cristata. The sequence goes on from NW_009610390.1 coordinate 1,759, forward strand.
TGTCTTACCCCATTTTGTTTGCACGCTGCTAACAGCAAAGACGCGATCATGGCTGTTTCAAAGCGAAGCCATGTTTGCCAGCAGCCCCTGCAGCGACCTGCCCGAGCACTGCATGTTCGCCATCCTGGGCAGGGGACACGTGCCAAACCCACTCCAGGATGTCATGAGGGAGAAGGTCAGGAAAACCAGCAGCGTTGCAATTTTAAACAAAGTAAGAAACAGCGGCAGTTGGTTGCATCACGTATGTTTGCCTCTGGTCACCGCTGCGGCCATCTGCCGTCATTTCCTTTCCCCTTGGTTCTGCGTTGTACTAGCTGTGATGAAGAGGAGCGCTGGCTTGGGCATGGCAGGAGGGCAGAGGCAGAGCCGGAGCACCAAAACCTAAAATAGTTACGCCTTGTCCCCAGGGCTCAGCCCCTTCCCAGCCCCGCAGATGCCCTCGCTCCAGGGGTGGCTCTGCTTGAGCCCATCTTCCTGGCGCTTGGCACGTTGCTCCCTGCCTGAAGAGCACCCCAGGCACCCGGAGACGGGGGGAGCACCCAGGTAAGGGCTGTGGTGGTTCATCCACCAGCCCAGGGAAACTGCTTCCCTGAGGCGGCACTGAGGTTCAGTTAGAAGAAAATCAGCAGAGGATTTTGTGTTGGTTTGGACTTTGGCACAAGTTTGTTCTGAGTTTTGCTGCAGATCCCCTTTTTAGCAGTCACTTTTACAGCCTGTCGTCTGTATCGTGTAGGAACAAATGAAGTGGGCTTGGGGAGACTTCTGGTCGGGTTAACACAACTCTGTGTTGTTTTTTTCATACGCTGTGTATTTTCTCCTCTTAGATCTGGTTCTTTTCATCCTCACTGCCTCTTTGCCTTTACCTTTCTAAAATGTCTGTTGCTGCAAAGTTCTGTTGAAGCAGATTGCCAGGTCCAGCCTCACAGCCCTGCTGCCCGCCGCAGCCCCCCGAAGCCGGGACCGGCCGGGGGCTCCCAGCTGTCAGCGAAGGAGGCTGCTGATCAGTGCTTTCATTTTAAACCTACCATTGACTAATGTTTTGAAGACTGGATTGTTTTGGGTTTTTTTTAATAATATATACATAGCAAGGAGCAGAACGATGTTATTGTCTGCCATTTAACACAAGTATGCCTTCCTGGGAGGAGGGAAAGCTGATCCGGTTTGTGCACATTTCAGCTTTATGTCAGTATGGACTAGCCCAGCTAACAAGAGTTGTTTTAATCTGATCTGTTTTATCTGTTGTGCACAGAGTAACAGATGTGTAAGTCTAATACAGTAAATTGCTGTATGTATTATGGCAACACTGTGGAAATATTTCTTAGCAGCACCAGAAAAAAAAACAGTTAATTTTCTGATTTCTTGCTGAATATGGAATGGAAAACATGTTGATTTAACCCTAAAAAAATGCAGAGTCGATTTAAGGGGAAAAAAAAAAAAAAGTAAGAAAGAAAGAAACCCTTTACCATATCTAATTTCATTAGTAAACTGTAAATGGAAAATGATGAAGAGGTAAGATTTCAAAGGGCTGGTAACCCACACACTTTATGTAGCATTAATCATGTGCTCTTAATTTTTCTGCAGCAGAACTCTGCAGTGCTGTCTTCTCGCTCTG
>NW_009610391.1:0-379 GCF_000690535.1 Cariama cristata
TACTTGTAGGTACAATGTAGTAATCCTCCGATTACAAATAGTGCAAGCAGAAAGATGGGTGTCAACCAACTTGTATTGGCAATCTCGGTAATTTGCATCAGTCCGGCGACTGAGCTGTTAACAGAAATAGAGCCCAGAGGGAATGTTTGGGTTACCTGGGCAAATCGGACTGGACAAACAGATTTTTGTCTGTTGCTGACTACATCAACGCTTTCCGCACTTGCTTCATTGGTTATCCCGCATTTAATGCGGAGGTCTTTGTAGGATGATTCAATGGTACTCTTGTAGATGTAGATAAACAATACAATGCTACGAGAGCCAACAGAAGTGCAAAAGGGGAGTGTATATGGAGCAATGATGTGCCTGTGATGCAAAGCGC
>NW_009610391.1:445-16406 GCF_000690535.1 Cariama cristata
GCCAATGGAAAAACGGAACATTAGGTAGTAACTGTAGCAATGTCAATCCACCCTATCAACCGTGGAATGCGACAGGAGTGATTGATTTTGGGAGTCCTTGACTTCTCTGGCTTACTCGTGAGGGAGAAAATATACCATGGGTCCGATATCAGAATGTTAGCGGCAAAGCAAACCACTAGATTTTTTCCATTAATACTATGAGACGATTTAATGTTAACACCACAGGAAGTCGCTTTTTGCCACCAGGATATTTTCTCATTTGTGGTGACCGCGCATGGGGAGGTATTCCCCTGTGCCCTGTGGGAGGCCCGTGTTATATTGACAAACTAACCCTTTTTGCCCCGAGTATTAGGCAACTGTGGAATAGCACCCAGAGAAAAACGACACGAACAACAAGAAGATTGCGACATGCCTTTGGCCCTGATTGTAATGATGTAGTGAACTTTAATGTAGGCGCTGCAATAGCTCTTTCCTTTTTCTTCCCAGGAGGAGCAGTAGCTGCGAACTTTGCAAAACTAAGACACCTTGCCTGTTGGGCTGTAAAGCAATTCAATTCCACCTCAGAAATACTAAATGAATTGTTAACGGATGTTGATAGTGTAAGGCATGCAGTCCTTCAAAACAGAGCTGCTATTGACTTTTTGCTTTTGTCAAGAATTTGAGGGAATGTGCTGTATGAATTTGTCAGATCATTCACGAAGCATACATAAACAATTGCAACTGATAAAAAAAAAAACAAAAACAACACCCCATATCACCTACGAGGAAGATCCATTAAAGTCTTGGATTGGCATAATGAATTATTAGCTTAATTAAAGCTTGCTTGCCTGTGTAAGGTTTGCTTTTTGGAATAATGATTTTGTTGCCTTGCATATTACAATGTATCCAGGGATTTGTAAGAAATAGCATTAGAACTATGTTTAATGTAAAGGGGGGATATGTAGGATCATTTTATGTTAGCAATGAGCTGGAGGGTATTTTGAGAATGTGATAAGATGTGGGAAAGTGCAGAGAGTTATGCAGAGAGGCGAGTTTGTGGGACAGGAGATAGATAAGCTTGAGAAACAAGGCCATGGGAGCAGGATGAGACAGGGATGTTAGACAAAGAACTTGTGTTTAATTTACGTGGAAGCTATGCATGGCATAAGCACCTATCAGAATCCTTGCTAAGGAGCGTGATAGTCGCATGGACAGTACATGTAACCAATTGGAGATTGAGCGAGCGCGTGTACGGAAGTAGAAAGCAGTATATATGATGTAGCCTTCTGATTAATCTGATCATTAATTCTCTGATCGTCATATTGATGTGCTGAGTTGTCCGTGCCTTGCATGAACAAAGAACTCCACAGTAGATGCCCTGTATATACATTATTTCTAATTAATCTTTGTTTTGAATTAGAATTTAAATAGAATGTGTAAATTAAGAACAAAAAGAGAATTTTTAACATTGACTTTATTCAAATTATATTTCTTAACTGATTTTTTTTTAATAATGTTGAAAGAAAATACAATTTTTCCAGATCAATTTTTTTCCACAAAAAAAGCCAGTTCAGAACTAACCATAAACAATTCTGCTCTGCTTGTTAAGATTTGTATATTTCAACCTGTATCACAGTTACTGAATGGATTATTTCTCTTTGGGCAATGTTTTGGAATTTTTTTCCCATTTTTCTATAATTTCACACATTATTCCAGGATGAATTCAAGAAGGAAAAAAAGTGAAGAAAAAAACACCAAAACTCCCAAATCAAATGAATGAAAAGCCTACTTCCTCTGAGAATATGGTATGACCTGAATAAATAGAAAAGCTTCTATGTATTACTTCAGTAAGGTCTAAAATTATATAATCAAGAAAGCATCAGAAAGTAGTTCGTATAGTAATGAGGATGCCTCTATTGACTCATTTCATAAATGTATAGAATATAAACCATGTCCAAAACCAAGCAAAAATCAAAATAACTGTTTCATTTCACAGTCTGTCTGTCTGAATACCTGTTTCTTTATAATAGGCTTGTGTTCTTATCACAAACCCATCTAGATAGCTGGTAGGAAAAACACCATCAAAGTAAAATTTCAACAACAGATACATATTTCTGAAAGCTCTGCAGAAACAAGTTTTCTTTTTTACTCACTAAATTTATAGTGGATTGGAATCTGAGTTCAGTTGCGATTTCCACACAAAAAAGAGGAAAATCATAGAAGTCTTCTCCCTGTCACTTACTTGCCCTTCTTTATCCAAAGATCGGTGAAGTGAAATATGTCTCAATCTGAATGACACAAACCATGAGGGAACCTGAAACAGGCTATTGGGAATGACAGTGTTGTTTTGTATATTAAGTAAATAGTGGCAATGGCTAAACAATAGTGGTAATTTTTAGACAGATTTTCTGTCCTTATATGTAATCACAACCTTCAACTGCCCTTTAGATTTTCAGTCTGTGATGTCACCGAGAGGGCCACACGTACAGATTTCATATCGTATTGGGGATAATGATTTCCTTCACATACTTTATTTTATGCACATAGCTTAAGATGCTTGTAATTCAGAATAGCTGGAATATATTTTTCCTGCTAGAAAATGGTTATGAATCAAAACTGCACAGAATTAACAACTCTCTAAACATCTGTAAAAATGTACTATATTTCTGTGGAACCTAACATGGTCAACGTTCTCATAATTGTTCCCAAAGTAAAAGTTAGATTATAGCTCCCATTAACTAAATTGAGAGAAAATAAATCATTCTTAGTTCTTTTTTCTTCTATGATAACATGAAAAATACCCGTATCATTTGATGACATTTATTTTAGCAATATCTATTTCTCTTCCAAACCAAGAAGCTGCTTAGCTCTAAAATAACTCAAGTTGAAGCAACATGATTCTTCCTGTTCAGTGAATAAACTATACAAAGCTTTAACTGCTGTTTAGTACTTTATTTCTTGCATCATCCATGTCAGCTAGTAGAAAGATACTTGCACTTTTACATGTGAGACCCCAAATTACAATGATCTGCATTTTTACAGCCACCCATGATAGATTTGACAATTGTTCTGTCATCACCAGACTTCCTTAAGTAGACTAAGCTCAGTGTTCAACTTTCAGTGTTTCCTCTGGATCCTCTAAAATTATGTAGCATCCTTCTTAAATTGTAAAGTCCAAAACTTCAGGCAGTACTTTACCTTAAACCACAACAACAGTAAAAGGTGAAAAAATAGCTCGCTATGTCTTATATTCATCCCTACAAAACCCTAAGTGCAACCAGTTACTTTGCAACAGTATATCACCTCTGATTCAGGTTGAGATTATTTTTTATTTAAATGCCTCAAATATTCTCTGTGAAATGACTGTTACCAACTTGTTCCCTATTCTATGTTTGTGTTCACTTAAATAACCAAGACTTTGCAATTCAGTAACGGCAGGAGCCCGAAACTTTGCCTGGGTGTGTAAGCTCCCCAGTGTAGCTTGATATCTGAATTTAATAAACAGTTTGCGTTCCATCTTTCAGAGTACTAATGAAAAATATTGAATATCAGTACTCACTACACACTTCTGTTTTGATTATGAATCTCTGATAATTAATCTCTGTAAACAGGTTTCTAGCCAGTATTATCCACAATGTATTTTGCACTGTGGTCTCCAAGGTCATCTGTCAGAATGTTAAGTCTGAAACCATTAAAACCCTGACACAAGTCAAGATATCACATCTACCGCTTCTCCCCTATCCACAAAGCATGTTACCTTGTCACAGAAAGAAATCAGACTCATCTCATGCAATGTGTTCTTTCCAGCACTATGTTACCTGTCACTCTTCATTTTCCCACCCTTATTGGATGCTTTTCAGCATGTTTTTATTTGTAGGTATCAGCAAATATGTTCCAGCATTGTTCTGGGAACTCGAATTAGGAAGACAAGTCTACAGTTTCCCAATTCGTCATTTTCAGAGATACCTTTATCTTTCACCTTTTCGTTGATGTTTACTCTTCTAAGCACAACTCTCAATAATGACCACTGAAATGTTGAAACTTATGTTCAGCTGGCTATGTATGAGTTATGACAACTCAGATACAGATTTATCTGTGATCAAGAGAAAGACAGAAAGTGTTTGTAGCTGTATAGCTCTCTCTTCCTCTCAGTGAATTCAGACTAGCACTGCAGATGGGCTGCCTTTCCTCTAATATTTTTTATTATTGGAGAATGGAGGTGGGGAATTAAAAAAAAAAAAAAAAGAGCTGCTAGAAATCCTTCAGAGAAAAGAAAAAAGTGTACATTTTCACTGCAAACTTGCTGAGAATTTCTACGACAATATTTTATGAAAATATTTCTCTGAACTGAAAGGCCTTTTTTGCGTTGGTAAAATCATTGAATGAAAATGTCAACCAAAAAAAGACAGGGAAACAATGAGTAAAATGAAACATTATCAAGCATCTCTCTTCCTTACACTTACAGTGGCCTGAAAAAGAGAGAATTCGAGTGATTTGCCGAAGATTGTTCCATATTACTGACAGACTTTACTGCTACTGGATCGTTCTGCCTCATAACAAGATGGATATGATTTCTAGTGCTTAGTTACATTATGCAAAGTACATCAATTGAAAACAAAAAAAACATTTACACCTAAGCACAAATCTTTATAAAGTTTTCCTATATATGGTCGATTTTAAAAATTTGAAAAGCGGAGTTAAAAAGACTATTGTCAACTGTCAGAAGACAACATTCTCTTCAATGAGATACGCTTTGAAATATTAAAACCAAGGTTAGATGCATGTAAAACAACTTCCAAATATTACTGAAGCAACTAAACTTTCATGACTCTTATTCTGGGGCATATAATTGTGAAATTACACTGAGAAAAACTCAGGAGTTAAACATGACATGCAAAATTTTTGTCATTTTGGGTTTACAATGGCAAAATGGATAAGATCTCCATTCTTGAAATACACCAGCCATTGTGTGGGGGAAAAAAGAAAAAAAAAAAAAAGATACCAAAAATGTGAAATACCTCAAATAGGTGGAAGTTGAAATGAACAAGGCAGATGAAGCTTGACTCTGAGAACATGCCTGTAGAGAGTCCTATGGAGGGAGACATTCAGACAACACAATGGACTTGTATAGGAGTGTAGCAGAAAAGTCAGGATGAGAAGCAGAGATATTTAAGCTAAAAGAGTATGGTAGTATAAGAGAAAGGTAGATATCTAATTCCTATGGATTTTGTTTTGCCAAACCAAAGAAGCAGCACAGTAGTCTTCTAAACAGAGAGAAAACCAAACAAAATCCTAGTAGGATTACCAGAAGGTGTGATAAACTCACAAAAATGCAAGTATCACATTGCTGTCCATGTATAGATCTTGCTACTCCTATACTAAAACTCTTGAAGAGAAACTTTGGAAAAACACATTGACCATGCTACAGCCTCAGACAAAGATACACAACTCTTCAAACTAGCTATAAACAAGGATCTTATTATTATTACTCTGTGTTAATGAAAAGCACCTGGTCTTGAGGAGCAAGAGAGTGAATCAAGAAAGCAAAGGAGGTGAAGTAGACTGGAAGGACATGTTTGGTTTCATGTTCTGCTTCGTTTCAAAGAGAGCGATGTACCCCTCACAGTTCACGTGTGTGGCCTGTGAAAGGGATAGACAGCAATATGAAAACAAATGTTTTATACTCTCCAGAACAGAAAGTTTAATTCAAGAGAGTTTAAAAGGGATCCATATTGTAAGGATTCTATTGCAGGTCTCAGAAATAGTGAGTCAAGTCCCTAATTATCATGAAATACATTTGGAAGGAAAAGGAGTTCCAGGATAATACAAGTGTTCATATGCTTTATAGGTTTTAACCATGAGATCTGATACAAACCATTGAGACATCCACAGGGTGAGTGTTCCCCTCCTCCAGTCCTGCAGAGTAGAAACAGATCCTCTGAGTTTATAAGAGCAGGGGTATCGATGGTTATACACTCTGCTTCTTCAAAGTAGTCTCCAAATCCTTCATTGTCTGCACTGGAAAGAAACAAATCAATATGTAGGGTGTGGCGTTCAGAAGATCTCGCAGTGTCACGGAAAGATAGAGAGATAGTCACCGCCTCCCTGTGACGTGTTTGTAATCCCACCCACCTTCATTAGTATAAAAGGAATTAGCTGCGCAATAAACGAGGAAGTTGACGCTCACACTGTGTGTGTTACCTGTTTCTTCCCTGGTCCAGGTCGACCAGTGAACCGTTCACGGCACCTTGGCATGTAACAACGCTACATTAATAGTCATGAGAATGACACTCAGTTTCACATTCAAAGCTACTCCAGTTATTTGGTGTTAGAAGAATTTGTGGTTCACCCAACAGTCTGATTAGAGCTTACAACTGAGCTGCTCATCTGCGTTCACTGACTTTATAAAAAATTATGAATGTTAATTACATAGGAATTTAAAAATAGGCATCTTCACTATATTTCATTAATATTTATCTTAGCATTTACAAAAAAACTTCTCTCTCTGGCTAACAACTAAAAAGTTGTTTGTGAACCTCTGAATCTTATTGATGCAATATCCATTTAAATAGTTGTAGAAGAAATGTCGCTAGGAAAATTATGAACAGGTTCACTGCAAGGGACATTTTGAGATGCAATTCCTTCCTCTCCTCTGTATGTTTTTTTTTTTTCTTTTCTCTTCCTCCTCCATTTGCACACAGACACATTATTCCCTCCTACTTAATTAAGGCAAGCAGGAAGTACAGCTTATGCTGCAGCCAATAATTAGTAAAGAAAGCAATAACTGGACAGTCTTTTGAAGCGTAACAAGAAAGAAATCTTAAAAAAAAAGATAATACATCAACGTTGCTGCAATTTTTAAAAAGAAATAGCAAAAAAGGAAAAGGTAAAGCAAACAAACCAGCCTGTAAAAAGAAATCACAGATGCCCTCATTTATGATTTGTTGAGCAAAGCTGCTAACTAGCAATGCTCAATGTGAGACCAGAATCAGATCCTGACTGCTGTGAAAAAGGCAACTTCAGCAAAGGACCATGTAGCATTTTTTCCTAGCCAGTCCTTCTAGGCAAAAGAGAACAATGGCTGAGAGTAGATTAAGAGTACGCAAAAGTGTTTGGTTTACATTCAGGAATGTTTCTGTCATTTTACTTCTAGGGCTTTGGTTCGGGAGGAGGACCTGTAGAGAGATTAAAACGTGTTGTCCCACAGGGGGCAAATTGTTACAGAAATACAACAGAAATCCCCTCTTAGTTGCAAACACCATTCCTGTCTATCTCTTGTAGACAAATGAAATACAGATAAAGAAAAACATAGCAGAAAGTATCTATTAGATCCCAGTATGATAATTTAAAAAGCCATTCTTATGCTGTCTCCCTAAGAGGGCTGGATTGATGTAAGTTTTAACCTTTACACAATGGTGTTACTAAATGCACCATTTACTTAAAGCTGCTGTGCCAGTAAGAATTAATATTGTATTTGCCTTCTCTGTTGATGTACAGATGAAAACTAGGTATGATTTGGATAACAGATTATATACAGTTATCTTGCAAAGGATATTCTCAATTTGGAAAATTATCAACATATCACAAAAAGTATATCTGTCTAAATGCAGAACATGATTCTGAAAAGTAGCTCATAATATAGCAAGCATCCTGTGGACAGTGACTCAGACTTTGTGATTTAAAAAGTCAAATTCAGTAATGAAGAAAAATCACATTACTGACATTTCATAATCAATACTGTGTCACTATTACTGACTTAGTACACTAGCAACTAAGCATATTCTATAGAAACAATGTTAACAACGCAGAGTTTTAATAGCTAATGACTTTCAGGTATAGCCTGAAATCAGTAAATAATAAGCAACACCCAGTAAGCGACAGACTTCATTTTTAAAATACTGTGGCACTAACCCATGAAAAATCCAAAACTAATTACACTATTAACAAGTAAAGACAAGAAATTTATTCTCATCCAGTGTGTAGCAGATCCATGCATCTCCTTGATGAAGAATGTTCAGTGTGCAAAATGTTCATGCTTTCAAAAGGAGACTGAACAAATGCCTAGAAACGACTGCTAATCCATTAAGCATTACTAAACTGAGCTAGGAATGGTTGAATGTGGAGGAAGTATCTCATATGTTTGTACTGTTTTTACTGTTCTGTAGATGCCTGTCTATGTGTACTATTACACACCTCCCATCAGCATCTCCCAGAAATGCAAATATTCCCTCCTTTCACAAATCCTGCAGTTGAGACTGAGCCTGGTAAAACCACCTTCCAGGATGTGAAATATCTACCCTTCTGGTAGATACAGAGTTTCCCTGTAAAATAGGGCCATAATTTCAAGGCAGGATTTGGACACAGGTTGGAAGAGTGAGGACTGCCTCATATTTGTGAGACAGGACTTCAGACAACCATGCCACAGAAGACCCCAAACACAGTCCTGCACAAAAAACGCAATGAAGATTCTTGTATTTAAGGAAATTCCAGTCATCAGGTTACTTAAAAAGTGTGGATTGAACTTAACTGAGGAAAATGACAATCCTGGAGTGTCCCTTCACAGCTGGAGGCAGGACACAGAACAAGGGAGATCCTTGGTCTGAACTCACTCAGAGGTCCCATTCTGTATTAGAACACTACTACACCAAGCACAGAAGTGTTTAAGATGAAAGGTTTTAGACACATAAACAAGTATGTAAGAAAGAACATTAGGCAAAACAATGAGCTTGGTGTTTCTGAACATAAGGACTTCGTTTCAAAACAATAATACATCTTAATTGAGGGCAGGAGCGGTTTCTTCCACTAATCTGTTTTCTGTAACTACTACAGCTATTAAGTGTAGGGTATTAGCAATTTATTCCATTATTTTCAGTGTTCTTTTATAAGCACCACCAATTACTATCCTTTCTATAGGAAAAGCAGGGCTCATGGAAGAGAGGGAAAGATTTATTTATCATTTTCCTGGATATTTCTGAAAATATACAGTCTCTTCTATGCAAAGAGCTTCAAGAGGTCCTTCAAAGAAAAAGAATCAGCTTTAGAAAGCTCTCTAACACCAACAGTGGTCTATGGACTGCAGTATCAGAAACGTAACCCTGTGGTCTTTTATGGAGGATCTTACTGCAAGTCTTACTCATGGAGGCTCTGAAACAGTATTTATGACTTCTTACTGAAGACAGATCCCAGAAACAAAGGTGAAAACTTCCCCATACATATACGTGTCATATAAAAAATCGAGCTAATATTGTGAAATAGAAATGGAATAAATATTTTTTGCCTACTTTCACATCCTGTATAGTAGACAAAACAATCCATTAGAAGTATGTGTCTTAGTAAGTAAAGGTTTTAAAACACAGCCAGTCTTCTCCAGTGGAACTCTACTTGCACTATAGCACACAGCGACTGCCTTTGACTGTACTTAAACTTACACTACAACACACAGTACAGTCTCTGATTGGTCATGTATTATCCCAAATCACAGTACTGCTGCATGCAAAAAATCCACATCAGATGTGAAATAATGTCAGAAAACTCTTTCTATTTTGAAAAAAGTATTTCTTTATGAGATTAGTTTTGCCTTTAAACATCATCCTTCTCCTACATTTTTTCCTCTGCAAATACTAAATTTCCTGGTCGTATTTCTGTCATTTTGATGAAAAAGACGGCTGAAAAGTAGGATGAGTTCAAATCTTCTAAAAAATTCCCATAGAAAGCAATTTTTGTCAAAAAAAGGAACATTAGAAAATTACCTAGAGGAAGTAACCGATCCTCTGAGCTGGTCATGGGGTAATTTTAAACAGGTAAATTCTTTCACTTTATCAGAGAAAATAATGTAGCCAGTACTGAAACAACATATGAAGGATTTCTTGATGCTTTTCATAGGAACATAAGGCCTTTTACTTTCACTTCGTAAAGCTTGAACTAGGTCTGTGACGCAAAAAGAGGAACCAAGAGAGAGATGCAACTACTAAAGTGGAAGCAGACAGCTATACTGAAATTACTACAACAATAACCCTGCAGTGGGAAGAAATGTTGCAATACATTTATTATTGTTGCAATACATATATTAATAACTAAGATAATTATTATTTAAATATATATACATCAAAGAGAGCAAGAGCAATTTGTTTGCAAAGACAGAGTGCTGAAGCATAAGGAAAACTTCTTAGAATTGACATCAATGTCTGTTTTTACAGACCTCGAGCAGGATGTAAAAGGCACAGGACAGGAACATCATTCCAAACCCATAATGAATTTTCTTGTTGCTTATGACCACACTTAACTGAAAACTACTGAAGTACCAAGATTCTATAAAAGCCTCCAGCACCCTTCCTTGTCTCTTTCTGATGTGGAAGGTTTCTTTCACAGTGAGATATTTAATCAAGTCTCTAAGAACAAACATAATTTTACAGTACCTGTAAAATGTAAGCTTTGCATCTATACACTGAATTCTAAACCTCTTAATCCTTTTCATAGAATCATAGAATCATTATGGTTGGAAGAGACCTCAAAGATCATCAAGTCCAGCCGTATACCTGATGCCACCGTGCCCGCTAAACCCACTAAACCATGTCTTGAAGCACAACATCTAAACATTTTTTGAACACCTCCACGGACGATGACTCCACCACCTCCCTGGGGAGCCTGTTCCAATGCCTAACGACTCTAACAGTGAAGAAGTTCTTTCTAATGTCGAGCCTAGTGTAGTGGTGGGAAAGAGGTTTGGTGGAAGAGTAGGTAGACAACTACTGCTAAGAAACCTACAAGACCTGCTGTACTTGGCTGGTTTGAAACTGGTATCAACAAAACCAAAGCAGCTGTTCAGAATATGAAAGTTACCATCAGAAATTGTTACCTCTTTGCTGCCAAATGTTTGATAGTACGTGAGACCAATCAAATAGGAAGAGTTAGCATAAAAATACCATTAGCATAAGTTAAAGATACAAATAAGTTTGATGGAGTTACATGTAAAAGGCTTTCTTATCAATAAAAAGCACCATACTCAAGAATTAATGATCTGAAAAAGTTATCACAAACACTTGACAGTTCTAGAAGTCCCAGTAATACTGGTGTAAACACACTTTAAAAAGTTTCAGTATTGACTAAGAAAAAATCCAATCTGATCCCTGATTTGAAGGTGAGATTAAATTTATGCTCATCTTTAAATGTAAGTTTCTCACTCTGAGCATGACTGGTGTTACGGATATTTAATGTTTTTTTCTATCAAAGTCAAACATATAGTAATATGTCTTCTGTGGTCTGTGTCACTATTTGACTCCACTAACATTAGAAATAGTTTGAAATAAAGATGTATTTTCTCAATCAGCAGGTACAGCATATAGAACAAAGGTTTTGAAATGTGCATCTTCATGATTAAACTATTTTTATATTTGGTTTAAATTGTAGGGATTGCTAACACCTGTAGGTATGTTATTACCATATTAACCTAATTAACACATCATTTTGTTCAACTTAAGGAAAAAGTCTCTGTACAAATATTTGTCTAGACTATTTAAATTTACTATAACTAGCTATGAAGATAGAAGATGGTGACATACACATTAGTACGATAGAATTAAAGATTTTCATGCTTTGGAGTGCAGCACTAACATATGGTCAGTGATACTATTAGGAACCTTTCTTAGCAGACCCAGGGTAATAAAACGATGCATTTTGATATACTTTAAAGAGTAAAAACATACCACAAAACTGTCGAGCATAGACACTTTGCAGGTTTATACAAAATAAGATTCTGAAATATCTTTTACTGCATTGTTCAAAGAAGCCACAAGGTCGTAAACCTAGCCTGTGAAGTACATGTAAAAGGATCACAATCTTTTTGTTCAGCTGTATGTTGTAGCCATTAAAAAAATTTAAAAACTACCCAATAAATACTGGATTTCAAGTATATATATCATAGTCAAGGAAGTTCAAGATGCTCTTCATAATAAGTGAATGTCACCTCTATGTCAAAATGGTTTAAAAGTACAGGTAAGTTACTTGTTCAAGTAACTTGTATTACATCAAAAAAGGAGAATAAAAGAGGGAAAAATGTGAGAGCTGGCACGTCAGCCTAATCCTATTGAACTCAAAAACCTAATTACATCAAGGGAATCATACTGAACAGAAAAAGCAGGACCAACAGGCTTGTAAAAAGCTATTTTTGCAAAGACAAATTATAGAGAGACAACTCCTAATTTCCATTCTTCTCCTTCTTATCCTGAAAGTCTATGTGAACCTCACATTTGCAGTTCTAACTGAGAAAAGGAGGTGAATTCCAGGGGAAACATTTTACTTTCCTATAAAACACGAGGAGTATGTTATATTTCTGAAACCTGGAGCTGAATTAGTCATTTAAGATTCTGCAATTTTTACACAATGAGCAATTAATTAGGATAGTTACAAAGGCAGAGCTTGGGACAATAGGAATTGTCTTCTCATATCGTATTGATATCATATCGTACCTCTGACAGTAGACAGTGTTATGGATGTGATTGAAGGAAGTGCAGGACGGTGCTCGTGGGATTACTGGTTACAGCTGCATGGATACCTCAGCTCTGCTGGAAGTTCTATCCCTGAAGTAAAACAGTTCTGAACTTCTCTGATCTCCTCCCTCACTCCTTCAAGCCAATGCAACTGCTGATGTTTTCATCTTTAAAAGGAGTTGTAGTCCTTGATTTTGATCCCAATAAGCCCTTAGCCACAATGAATACTAGTGTTAGTGAATTAGTTCCACAAGCTGATTTCATACTTATATAAGAAGATACTTCCTTTTCCCTGTTTTAAAGGTGTAGACTTGCATTTCCAGTGTACTCCTTTTCTTGACTTGTAATGGCATTTAGAAGAAACAGCTAATTTTATGCTTGTGTGACTGAGCAACAGACTTAAATGATGCAAGACAGATACTATCTTCCTCATCCGTGATCGCTTTCCCTATTTCCACAAGCAGTTCAAGGGGAGATCCCAAAGAAACTCCTCTGCATTAGGGATTGGTCACCAGTCATTCTTGGGCACAAATGTACTTGCTTCCTCTTGAACGAGTCAAATGAACGTTTGGGTTTTTTTGGTAATATACATTAACTTTACTTCTTTGTAGTATTTGCATCTCAAAAGACAGGAAGCAGTTTAAAAGGATTTAAATCAATTCCCCTTCACCTCTGAACAGATACATTAACTTGAAAAAGAAGGTACTTATCAGAACTAACAGTACTGATCAGGTCTAATGAGGTGTTATTTCTAAAGCTTTTAGAAGGTAAAGTGGTATCAAAAACAGAGTAAAGAAAGTGTAGAAACATTGTAGACTATTTAAATAAATCTAATAACTTTTCTTTTTTTTCAATTAAATTCAGTTGTTCTCTGACCACCTATGGTTTGATCTATCATAAATGTGCATTTATTTTCAAAACGAGAATTTATTGTCAGTTAGCATCTTAACAATTCTTACAGACACAAATCCTAGAAACAGGTAATCAAAGATGTGCAGTAGAAAATTATTCTAGTTGTTTTCAGAATTTTTGAAAACAAAACATTACAAATTCAAGGCATTGTAAATTTCTTCTCTTTGGCTAAAAGAGAAGTGAAAAAGAGAAAAATCTGCTGAAGCTTCTTTTATACACATATGAGGTATTTGTAAACCAAGCAAAACTAATGTTGCATCATAATGACCTAGTGTGTGAAAAATGCAATAGAAAGTTTAGACATGACTATTTATTTTCCTAAAGACAAAACAATCATCACTCACAGTGTGTTTCCTTTTTTGTTTATGTGTTTTCCTTTGAGAGTAAGGCACATACTGAAGATTGCCTGCAATCTCGTTAACACACTATATTCCTTTTGCACATTGATTTAGTTTTGTAGCATTCCTGACATGTCTTTACCAGAGCTTGCAGGCCACACCAAATTTTGTATCTCAAAGCACACATATTCATTCTTAAACTATTTATCACTTCGGTAGTTCTTCAGATCCTGCTTCATATAGCTGAATGCCTTCCAGAGTTTTCACATTTAGGCTGAGAACATGGTTTTAAATGCAAACAAATAAATAAATAAACAGATTTCTAAAGATAATTACTTTCTTAAAAGTCACCTGGGGATACAGCATCAGAGTTGGGCATGAAATCCAGAGCAGCTAAGTCCCAGGCCAACACATTAACTGGAAGATATATCTATAAGAAAAAAAAAAAACTGCCAAAAAACATTAGGTCTATTATAATACTCTTAACTGACTTAAATTGAGAGTACATAATCATTGGTGAGAAGGAAGTGCATATCTTTCATTTTATAAAATAAGGTAAGTGTTACTGTTCAGGAGTAATAGATTTTCTTGAGCTTTAAAACTCAGTAGCTCAAACCTGGGAACCAAACCAAATAACATTAAAAAAAAAAAAAAATGTAAGGAAAGAAAAGTATGCTTTAATACATAATACCCATATAGAAAATTCTCCTGACAATCAAGCAGAAAACTTATAAGAAACCACAGATTTGTATGTGTGGCACAAATCCAAAACTGGATGGATTGTTTTCAGGTTTGTTTCTTGTGGTCTATAAAAAGAAAGCAAGTGTTAAACTTAAAAAAGAATAGAAAACTGGTGATGTTGTCAAGGTACCAGTCCATGCGGGCTGTCATCCTATATTTTAAATCGTTTAGCAGAAGAGAACTCTGTAAAACAGAGCTGTTAACACTTTCTCAGGAAACTTACCCATCCTCCTATAGTTTGAGTTTCAAGAACTTCACTGACATTGAATGTTTATCAGCACTAAATTTTCTGTTCTTAACATAAGAATAGACCTGCTACCGTATACATGTTTGTGCTGGTTTTGATTGGGATAGAGTTAATTTTTTTCATAGTAGCTAGTATGGGGCTCTGTTTTGCATCTATGCTGAAAACAGTGTTGATAATACAGGGATGTTTTAGTCATTGCTGAGCAGGGCTTAGATAGAATCACAGTATTTTCTGCTCTCACCCCACCCCACCAGGGATGAGGGTGGGGGTGCACAAGGAGCTGGGAGGGCACACAGCTGGGACAACTGACTCCAACTGACCAAAAGGATATTCCATATCATACGATGTAATGCTCAGCATATAAAGTTGGGAGAAGAAGGAAGAGGGGGACGTTTGGAGCGATGATGTTTGTCTTCCCAAGTAACCATCATGCATAATGGAGGCTTGCTTTCCTGGAGATGACTGAACACCTGCCTGCCGATGGGAAGTAGGGAATTAATTCCTTAATTTGCTTTGCTTACATGTGCAGCTTTTGATTTACCTATTAAAACATCTTTATCCCAACCCATGAGTTTTCTCATTTTTACTCTTTGGATTCTCTCCCCCATCCCACTCGGGGGCAGTGAGCGAGCAGTTGTGTGGGGCTGAGTTGTCAGCTGGGATTAAACCATGAAAATGTGAAGTATTTCTGACACAGTGTCTTGTGAATAAGTGTCTTGTCCTGACATTTTCTCTACTTCCAAATGAAGTACTTTTAAAACTAGATGCAAATCCACTGAAATAACCTTGGCAGTGTTTTCATCATATGAAAGAAACTATGATTAACGTAGGAAACCGCATACCTTTTTTCCTGTTTGCATGGTTTAGCTATGATAGCCATAAACAACAAATGTCTAATGAGGAAATAGAAACATACCTTTAAATAGCAAGAATGCAGGTTCAATCTTTATTTTGGTGTCAGTCTTGAAAGATAGGATCAAATCTAGTGATATTTCAGTAGTATTACGTCAATTTATGCTACAGAAGAATCTGACCTATTGATAGCAAAACCTTCTGCCATGTTATATGGTGGTGTGAATGGAATTTTAAAGATGATATCCTGAAAAATTTTCTCAACTTGAAGTTTTGGGAATTTCAGAACATTTGGAAAAAAAATTGTTTCTTTATATCCCAGGGACCTTTCCTCAGCAAACTGAATGTTTTCACAAAAATATATCAGTTAGCTACTCTGGAATTTTTGCAGCTACCCCCCCGCCCCA
>NW_009610392.1:0-3179 GCF_000690535.1 Cariama cristata
AGACCTTATTGCAGCTTTTCAATATTTAAAGGGAGCTTATGAGAAAGATAGGGAAAAACTTTTTAGTAGGGCCTGTTGCAATAGGGCAAGGGGTAATGACTGTAACTAAAAGAGGGTGGATTTAGACTAGATGTAAGGAAGAAATTTTTTATGATGAAGATGGTGAAACACTGGAACAGTTTGCCCAGAGAGGTGGTAGATGTCCCAACCCAGGAAACATTCAAGGACAGGCTGGACGGGTGTCCCATCCCACTCAATGGGAGAAGGTGAAGTTAACTTTTAAGTTCTCTGTGCAGCAATCCAGAGTGATGACAATCCCTCTAGAGCTTCAAAGTCACACATTTACTGAAAATTTGGCCAGATTACGAGAGATAGTGGCTAGGAGAAAGTTTCGATTATATTCCATCAAACACTCTACAGTATTACCCGTATATGCCCAAAATGAAATACAACAAACTCTTATCAATATTATCCTTATATATCTAGAATGAGAGAGAGAGAGAGAAGATTTCACCACAGGTGGATCCAGCAGCATCCCATTGGTCCTCTTTCTTCTGATGTCTTGGTGGTGGGGGATCCCCTTCCCAGTTTCTAGTGTTACTATTTTTATACATTCCAAGTCCCAAAATCTCCACCTATTTCCAAGAAACTTCATGCATATGTATGGTGGGTGTGATCTGGTTTGGTGCAGGCTTGGTGCATCTCAGGTGGTCGCAGGGAGACTGTTTCGGGGTCACATCATATGAGACCCTCCCCAAGGTCAATGAACTAGCACCCTGCACATGCAAAGTCAGCTGTAGTTCAGTTTTCTGTGCAATTAACTGTGGCAAAACCACAGAAGAAGTGCTTGTGGCTGCAACAGCTTCTGCGTGCATGAGATTTTTGCAAGGCAAGCAACAGGTGCAGCAGAACTCACACCTTATGCACCAAGAGATGTTTAAGGCAAATGTCTGCTAATCTGTCCACCACAACAGGGCTCTGACCACCTTGCTGTAATTGGATATGTCCCTGCTCATTGCAGGGGGGTTGGACTAGATGACCTTTAAAGGTCCCTTCCAACCCAAAATATTCTACAATGATTCTATGATGATTCAACGTTGAGACTGCACCAATGTCACACCAGCAGGATAATCACCTCTTTTGACTGGTTAATTATACTATATTTGATGCACCCCAGGATGTGGTTTGCCCTCTTGGCTGCCAGGGTTCACTGCTGACTCATATTGAGCCTGCTGTCCATCAGCACCCCCAGATCCTTTTCTGCAGGGCTGCTCTCCAGCCACTCCTCTCCCAATTTACACTTGTGCACAGCATTATTCCATCCCAGGTGAAGAATCCAGCACGTGGACTTGTTAAATTTCATCCCATTAATCATTGCCCAATGCTCCGAGAGACAAATGTAGCTTAATCAAGAGTAATGTATTATTTTTCTTGAAGATGGAGCTGATTTTATTTTTTTAGTAAGTATTAGTGATTTAATATTCATTTTATAAGGAAAAACTGATATATTGCAATATTTTAATGCATGCATAAATATAGTTACTCATAATATCACAATGTTGATCTAGACAGAACACCTCAAGTTCAGCAGTAAGTAATATTTGAAAGTGTGCAGAGAATGTTAAAATAAATTTAATTCAAAAAATGGACTTGAATAATGGTGTCTATCTGATAAATCAGAACAGCTTCAAGAAAAAACATAGTATCCAGATTACATCAATTACGGAATCTCAGAATCACAGAATGAGTTTGGTTGGAAGAGACCTCTGGGATAATCGAGTCCAACCTTTGCCCTAACACCATCATGTCAACTAGACCATGGCACTAAGTGCCACGTCCGGTCTTTTCTTAAATACCTCTAGGGATGAGGATTCCACCACCTCCCTGGGCAGCCCATTCCAATGCCTAATGACCCTTTCTGTGAAGAAATACCTCTTCATTTCTAGCCTGAATTTCCCCTGACATGGTTTCAGACTATGCTGTCTTGTCCTGTCACTGGTTGCCTGGGAGAAGAGGCCAACCCCCACTTCGCTACAACCGGTCTTTTCTTAAATACCTCTAGGGATGAGGATTCCACCACCTCCCTGGGCAGCCCATTCCAATGCCTAATGACCCTTTCTGTGAAGAAATACCTCTTCATTTCTAGCCTGAATTTCCCCTGACATGGTTTCAGACTATGCTGTCTTGTCCTGTCACTGGTTGCCTGGGAGAAGAGGCCAACCCCCACTTCGCTACAACCTCCTTTCAGGTCGTTGTGGAGAGCAGGGTAGTTGTAGAGTTGCAGAAGTGCAGGGTCCAAAACCGAACACAATACTCGAGGTGTGGCCTCATCAGTGCCAAGTACAGGGGGACAATTACTTCCTTAGTCCTGCTGGTCACACTCTTCCTGATACAAGCCAGGATACCATTGGCCTTCTTGGCCACCTGGGCACGCTGCTGGTTCATGTTCAGCCGGCTGTTGACCAGCACCCCCAGGCCTTTTCCCACTTGACCACTTTCTAACTACTCTTCCTCCAACCTGTAACTCTGCATGGGGTTTTTTTAGCCAAAGTGTAGGACCCGGCACTTGTTCTTGTTGCACCTCATGCCATTGGTCTCAACCCATCTACCCAGCCTGTCCAGGTCCCTCTGTAGAGCCTTCCTACCCTCCAGCAGATTGACATTCCCACCCAACTTGGTGTCATCTGAAAATTTACTGAGGGTACCCTCAACCCCTACATCCAGATCATCTATAAGGATATTAAACAGCACCAACCCCAAAATTGAGCCCTGGAGAACACCACTAGTAACTCGCCACCAACTGGATTTAGCTCCATTGACCACAACTCTCTGGACCCAGCCATCCAGCCAGTTTTTTACACATGAAAGAGTAAACCTATCTAAGCTGCAGGTAGCCAATTTATTTAGGAAGATGCTGTGGGAGACTGTCGAATGCTTTATTGAAGTCTGGATAGACTATGTCCACAGCATTTCCCTGATTTTCTAGTCTAGTTTAGTGTAGTCTAGTCTGCGTGTTATACTCCAGAAAAGTGATAACTGTCTTTCTAAATGATCTCAGAGCTTCACAGGCAGTATGTAATTAAGTAGAAAAGCAGTATTTTACACATAAATGTGTATAACCTTTTTTTTTTTTTTTTTTTTTTTTTTTGCAGGCAAGTCTGTGAATAAACAACAAAAAA
>NW_009610392.1:3210-10196 GCF_000690535.1 Cariama cristata
TTTTGCAGCGAAGACTGTGCATATAGAACCAGAAACTAAGTAGCTGTTCCTAACCATATGGTCTTGATTTTAACCCTCATATATAAAACCATGTATTCAAATATTGTTTTTTTAATTCAATTTCCAAAACACATTACTGGTCTGTTTTAGATGTTCCTCAGGTGACTGATAATTTTTTCTTAAAATTTAATGGTTTTCTATTTACTGTATTGTAGCACATGTTGACATACTGTCCTAATCATTCTTACACTCATCAAATAACAATAGATTTTCTAGTTTGTGAATTTAACTTTGGGAGAATAAACCATGTGGCAGAGAATGCATTTGGCTTCTAAAAAAAAAAAGTTTAGAACAAATATTTTTGCATTAAGGAGACACATGAGCAGAAGATAGATGGGCACTTCAGAAAGGAAAGCTGTTAACAAACGGGTTTTTGAAACTGTCTCCTACAACATCTTCTTAGACAAAATGATGGTATACCAACTACGTAAATCGACAGTGAAACGGATTGGCAACTGGCTGAACTGACAGGCTTAAAGGGCTGTGATCAGCATCATGAAGTTCAGGTGGAGGCCAGTCACTAGTGGTATACTACAGGGATTGATACGAGGACCAATACTGTTCGACATTTTCATTATGGACCAGATGACAGGACAGAGTACACGCCCAACAAGTCTGTAGATGATGCAAAATGGGCCAAAAGGAACCTCATGAATTTCAGAAAAGAGAAATGCAAAGTCCTGCCCCTGGGAAGGAATAACACCATGCACTAGGACAGGCTGTGGGCTTACTGACTGGAGAGCAGCTTGGCATAGAAGGATCAGGGAGTCCTGGTGGACAATAAGTTGACCATGAGCCTGTAATATGCCTTTGCCTCAAAGACTACCAGCAGCATCCTGGGCTGCATTAGAAAGAGCTTCACCAGCAAGTTGAGGAAGATGAGACTTCCCCTCTCCTCAGCACTGGTGAGGCCACATCTGCAGTACTATGTTCAGATCTGGACTTGCCAGTGCGGGAAAGATACTGACTTATTGGAGCAGATCCAGCACTCGGCCATAAAGATGACTGAGGAACAGGAGCATCTGCCATATGAGAACATGGTGAGAAAGCTGGAATGATTTAGCTTTGAGAAGAGAAGGCTTAGGAAGGGAACTTAATATCAATGTGGTTAAATAAATACCCGATGAGGTGGGAAAAGAAGACAGACCCTGATTCTTCTCAGTGATGACAGGATGAGAGCAATGAGCACATATTGAAATATAGAAAATTCTACCTAAACATAAGAGAATACTTACTGTAAAGGTGACTAAATACTGGAACAGGTTGCCAAAGCGAGCTGTAGATCTCCATCCTTGGAGACACTCAAAATTTGACTGGAAATGACCTTAAACAATTTGCTTCAGTTGGCCCTGCTCTGAATAGGGATGTTAAACTAGGTGGAGAACCAGAGGTCCCTTCCAACCTCAACAACTGATTCTGTGAAAATATATTTTCAACTAATCTATTTTTTCACCATTTTTCTAATTATCTATGTTAGATTCTAATTTTTTTCAAAATTATTTGAGGAATGTTTTATCAGGCATTTTTCAGCCTACGGACTGGTCGTTGCACTACTTACTGTGGTTATTACTTTAACAAAAAACCACAAAAATCTATTTGGCATTTACAGGTTGCCATCAGTTCCCTAAGATGTGCTTTTTTTTCCTTTCTTCAAGCAAATAGGAGCATTCTGACAGACAAAGAAACAGTACCTATGGCCATACAACTGTTTTTGGAATGAATGCAAAATTTTGCCAGTATTTGGAATAATTTTCATTCTGTAACCATTTCAGGAAACAAATCTTTCTATGTTTAGTCTTAGAAAAATTGCAGTCATAGCCTTTGAATATTTCCAGTGAAATTTTGTTTTTATTCAAATAAAGAGTTACACAATTTTTTTCAATAATCAGTCAGTATTATTACTGAGTTACTAAATGACTGATTAGTGGGTTTTGTGATCAAAACTGAATTTGAAAAATTTAGAGTTGAAATTTTGCAGCTGTTGCTGATTTGAAATTAACTTGATAGAACAAGTTGTTTTTATCTGAGACAGGTGTCTGACCTAGCTTTAGTAAATAAATCTCACATAGAAAATATTCACAAGTAACATATCAAAAGAAAAGCACCACATGAAAAGGGATCTCTTGCAGAGTTGTTCTTGTTAAGTGGCAGCCAAATTAGCAATTACTGACAATTTAGTAGTTATTGAGCCCAGAATTTAAAGATCATTATCCTTTGGCAGAAAATCACTATCTTAAAAATAGTTTTTGTACAAATTAGAGATATAAGAAGAAGCAGAAACTTATAGCTCACCAAAGGGCAGTCTATGACATATCTTTTTATCAAAAGTGTGGTCAATTGTCTTTGGAGAATTGGTTCTTAGAACAGTCTGTGTTTATACGCAGTGGGACTAACATTGGATTAGTTACTATGGCTACTAATAGTGTTGTTCTTTCAGGACAGATGAGGTCATTACACTGTGATCCTGGTGTCAGTAGGTGTCCATGTTGATTTTATTTATTTTTCTCTGTGTAGTTCATGTTCCCAAGTGAACTAGAATTAACACTGTGTATAATCATACATCCTTCTATTGTACCCAGCAGACATGTTCCTAGAAGAGTTTCTCCCCACCTGCGGAAGAGCTCTGTTTCTCAGTAGGTACAGCCCTGCAAGAGGTAGATGGTAGGTTAAGTGTGGATGAATAAATGCTGTTGATGTTCACCTATGGTGATAAAATGCAACCCCCAGACAAAACCCTTCTAGATAGACACAAACTTACTGTTCTGAAACTAGATAAACAGAAAGTGTACAAATTTGGACAGAAGAATAATACCATTTTTGATATATACAGATCCTAAAATATATTTTTAGAAGTCGTCTGCCTTTCAGCATCCACAGGCTGAAGTGAAGCACAGGAGTAAAGTCTACCTTCTACCTGACACAGGTATTTTATTTTCAAAGACATTAAGTATAAAACTGTAATAGCTGAAAATTCTGTTAATAATTGTTACAGATGCAGATTGGCCAATTTGCATTCTCCTCTGTGCCATTTCAGTGTTTCTTCAAAGTCCAAACTTTTTGTGTTTATGGCTCACCAGTGATAATGTGGGACTTCTCTTATGAACTGGGTGGATAAATTAATACATATCAGATGCAAAACAGTTTATGGCTGTTTACTGTCATCTGAGGTGATTTGCAGGTTCGTTTTAGCTTCTAGTTTCAGTATTTTTAAGTTAGTGCTTAAGTTGATAATTCTTAAATGTATACTTTCAGATACTAGCTATTTTCTGTCTTTTGATTTCTTGCTTGGAGAACGTGTAAGAGAAAGATGCATATGTTTGCATCCTGTCTACTATAGAAATAGATGTCAAGTATTCATTCACTTTATTCAAGGATGAACAGTACAAATGAAGAATATTTTTTTTAAATTACTCTAAAATTAAATTAAATAACTTATATATTCCTTCATAAACAAATAATTTACATTATGATAGAGTGCTAATTGGATAACTGATTCAATTCACATTATTCTTGAGCATCTGCCATTATTTTCTTTTATCAATATTGTTTTCTTGTTCTACTTTGTGATACCTACTATAGAGACTTCTAAAGATATGCTGCAAACAATTACATTAATCTGATTACATTTAGTAACACTTCATGATATATGCTGGATCATCAGAATTTCTTCTTTGCTCTTTTGGGATAAAACAGAAGTTGGCCCAAAAGTTCAATGCTAACTGCTTGCTTAGCCCCTCACAAGAAAAAATGGAGCAAATACTAGCAGCTTAATATAATTGAGTCAATACAGAAGCACAAATAACTATTCTGGAAGTAAGGGATAAGGAATAGAAAAATAAACTACTCTTCTGAGATTTCTGGGATAGGGCAGGTAGACACAGATTTTTTGCAAGTGTTGTCTCCTCACAGATATAACCAAGTCTTAATGAGTGTTTTTTTCTCATAGGTGTGTTCCTTTTCTGTGCCATTTTTATTCTTTTTTTCTCATTCAATTATTCAGAAGATCCTTTAGACTACTAGTAACATATTTGTTAAGAAATTTTTCTTTTTCCTTTCTTTTTTTCCTGCTTTTTTCCCTCTTCCTCCTCTTATTTTTGCTTCTCCACACCATCTTTTTCTGTTATTCTATTTGTTACTTAAAAATTGAAAATACTTTATGGATCTCTGTAACTCCAAATCTAGCTAACACATTCTCTTCTGTTTTTCTTTTTCTATGTATTGTGATTTAACCCTGGTAGGCAGCTAAGCCCCATACAGTCGCTCGCTCACTCCCCCACCAAGTGGGATGGGGGAGGGAACCAGAAGGGTAAAAGTGAGACAGCATGTGGGTTGAGATAAAGACAGTTTAACAGGTAGAGCAAAAGCTGCACGCTCAAGCAAACCAAACAAGGAATGCATTTAATACTTCCCATCAGCAGGCATGTGTTCAACCATTTCCAAGAAAGCAAGACTCCATCATGTGTAATAGTTTCTTGGGAAGACAAACACTATAATTCTGAATTTTCCCACTGTCCCTCCCTCCTTCTTCCCCTAGCTTTTACCACTGAGCATGATGTCATATAGTATGGTATATCCCTTTGGTCAGTTGGGGTCAGCTGTCCCACCTGTGTCACCTCCCAACTTCTTGTGCACCCTCAGTCTACTAATTGAAGGGCAGACTGAGAAGCAGAAAAGACCTTGATGCTGTGTAAGCATCGTATGACCTACTATGAAGAAAACTAACTCTATCCCAGACAAAACCAGTACACGATGCAAAGGAATACAGCAACAAATAATACTGGAAAGTAAGATGAGAAAGTAGACGAGAACTCTTCACGAAATGTCAGAGATCCTGTCATAGCTGATGTAATTTGCATTCTTTGTAAGCTCTTCTAGCAGCTTGGGTTAAAAAAAAGAGATTAATTTCAAAGAAGAAACTACAGTCTTTCCATTGATTTCCTTCTTCTTGCTCATAGATACTCTAATTCCTGGAAAGGTTTTTCTTTTTTGTTTATTGATGCATGTCTCCATAATTCTGCTGTGGCTTACTCTTCAGCTTGCCTGTCTTGATTGCTCACTGACTACTCCAAATGTGCTTTCAAAGGCATAAATGATTTCCCAGGATGTATGTCCAAATTAATCCAATTTGACCCAAGTACAGTTCTTAATTTCACTGAGTTAATTCATATTTGGAACAAAAATAAAGTGTATATTGGTGTGCTAGTTCTCTTTGTAATGTATGTGTTAAGTATTATGAATGACAAATATTTTATGAACTCATAATTTTCCAAATAGTCAGTCCAAAAAGGTACCTTTTTTAAGTTTAACAGATTTTTGTCCAATAGCCTGGATTCCAAATACGAAAGTTTGTCCTCACCTGCTAACAGTGTATGCTAAAGAGATCAGGAGATGAGTGCTGATATTAGGAAGAATATACTTCCAGACCATCAATTCACACAAAGAAAAACAGATATTAATATCTGTACAGTTAATACTTTAATTGAAAACATTTGTCTAATATTAGGCTCCTTTTCTACAGCTGTTTCCAAAATCTCCTTAAAGTACAACTGCAGTGACTCAACCTGGTTTCTTGAAAAATCTTATACACAATCATGCAGTCCAAGTCATACAACTGCAGCTGACATCATTGTGGCTCATTCCTTTTTGATAGATTTTATGACTTTCAATAATTTAATATCTGGTATTAATTTCTCATCCTATTAAGGGATAATCACTAGAGGCCAGACTGTATTAGGTTTTCAGAAAAGCTCCCCTTTGTGCTTGAGAATTAATGGTCCAACCTTTGCTTGATAGCTGAAAAGCACCGGTGTCTTCATGTTTTTCACTGGTGGTATTATTATTATTATTGTTGTTGTTGTTGTTGCTGTTGTTATGGAATGTTTCCATTTTGAAACATTCATATCACTGACTGGAAACATGGATCCCCCCAAAAAAAAGAGTTGTTTTGAATTATAAGAAATTTTAAGATCTGTAGAATATCCCACATTTCATAAACAACTCAGCAAATAATATTTAACAAAATATTATTTTTTTGTTTTTTAGAATTTTTTTAAACCATATTTTTCTCTCTTGACAGGCATGATTGTGATTTTCCAGAACAGAGATCATTAACCGAACCTTGGCTGAAAACTCAAAGAAACATTGCAAATTTGACCTAGTTTTTTCAATAAATAAACAATACTTCTATTTTGTCCTTTATTTAATTTCTATGTAATGTTGTATTTTATTACTTTTATGTAAGCGTAATTAAGAAAAATCATATGATTTTAAAAACATAATAAATTTTGCAGGGTAACAAATTACAAAATTTAAAGAGGATTTTTTTCAAACTTTTTAGTTCTTTTTGTGAATGGTAGATACCAAAGAAGCCTGATACTGCCTCTGACTACATAGAAGCACTCAAACCATACAGTAGATTGTATTGAGCACAGCACTTTTAGCAGACCGCAAAATATGTGTAAGGTTATTCCATTTAGTAAGTGCCTAAGAGAACGTATATTTATCACAAAGAGGAGATTTTAGCTGGAGACAGAAGGGGCAAACTGTTCAGGCGTGTCTTTTAAAATTTGTTTGGATCTGGTGCTATTTCCACATTTAAATTACTAAGAGTGATTCAGTGCGATGTGTAGACATTTTATGTAATAATAATTATACCTCACTCTCAAATGCTTCCTGAATACCTTCACCATTTTCATATCCATTTATCCTATTATTTTGCAGCGGCAGAAATCAATCTACAGGCAGCACTACAAAAGCTTCGTATTAGAAGTCCTTGTCCTTTGAATTACTTTGTAAAGAAACAGACTTTGAAATTGTCCACGCCACTCTACATTGCAGATTTTGTTTGTTTGCTGATGGTTTGGGTTTTCCTTTGAGTTTTGGTGTTACATATTATTAGATATCAGAAGGAGTTGTATGGTTTTAAA
>NW_009610393.1:0-259 GCF_000690535.1 Cariama cristata
TCTTTTCCAGATGGGGACAACTACAAGGAGCTTTTTGGGGCGCTGGATAACGCCTTCCTGGTGGCCTATGCCATCGGGATGTTTATCAGGTACCCAGGTCCTTTGCACCCCTTTTCCCTCCACACACCAGTTTGCACCAGTCTGCCAGGAAACTGGTTTCTATCGGGATGGGGTCACGCTAATGGGAAAGCAGCCGGGTGCTGGGATGTGCTTGGGATTCAGGTACCGGCTCGGGGTGATAAAACCCATTGGCAGGCGC
>NW_009610393.1:303-15133 GCF_000690535.1 Cariama cristata
GAGCGCCTTCCCCTGCGCTACTACCTGTCGGGGGGCATGGTGCTGAGCGGGCTCTTCACTGCGCTCTTCGGCCTCGGCTACTTCTGGGACATCCACGTCCTCTGGTACTTCATCGTCGTGCAGGTGCGTTCGCACTGGAGGATGCCCAGGCTCTGGATTTTTACCGCCACAGCCTCATCCCCCCATTTTTTTGGGGAATCCGGGTGGCCCAGTTTCTGAGCGGGAGAATGCTGGGCATTTCCACTCCCCACAAAACCTGGTCGCATGTGGCGTGGACGCCAAAACCATCGGGCGTGCCCGTCTCACCGAGCAGGGCGGGTGGGCGGTTTGGCAACACCAGCCGCTCCCAATTTAGCCATGGGAACAATGCAAACGGCTCCGGCATTGCCCCAGCAGGGAAAAAAAAATCCAAACCGAATGTTTTCTTGACAGCTTTGGGATGGGGGTGGCTATTTTGGAGCCCGGCTCCCCAAAACGGCACAGGGGCTGCGCTCCATGGATCAAGCCGGTACTTGCCAGGTGCCCGACAGTGCCACGTGATGTTGCCAATCTCTTGCCAGGTCTGCAATGGGCTGGTGCAGACGACCGGCTGGCCCTCTGTCGTGGCGTGTGTCGGGAACTGGTTCGGGAAAGGAAAGTGAGTGTTTCTCCGGCGTGTCCCACCCCAGTTCTGGTTCCCGTCGGTCCCGGCACCCACCCCGGTGATACCAACCCTGACTCTGTTCCCACCAGGAGAGGTTTGATCATGGGCGTCTGGAACTCGCACACCTCCGTCGGCAACATCTTAGGGTCACTCATCGCTGGTGTCTGGGTTTCCTCTGCCTGGGGTCTCTCCTTCGTCGTGCCCGGCATCATCATTGCTGCCATGGGCATCGTCTGCTTCTTCTTCCTCGTGGAGTGTAAGTGGTGTGATCACTGACCAGCATAACCTCGAAATCAGCGGGACCACAATTTTTCACCTTGCCCGTCTCCAAGCATTTTAGGCAACCCCAAATACTTATTTCCAGCTTGTGGCAAGCAGGGATGCGGACCTGACCACCACAGGATGCTCAGCATCCTTTTGGGGTCATCCAGGCAGGCTCAGCCCCTGTACTGGTCACTCCTCTCAGCCTATCTTTCTAGGAAAGATTTGGGAAGCCCTTTTGGATTTTACCAGGGTTTTTCGCTGCCGTGAAGCGAATACCTGGAGGTGCAGCCCAATCGTGGAGGGTTCCCAGCCCCATGTTTCTCCCCTGCAGCGTGAGATGCTGGAGGGAGAACAAGTGGCTCTCACGGGATCTCCTTTTTCCCTGCAGATCCTGAGGACGTCGGCTGCAGTCCGCCTCTGCATCATGTGAGTTGAATCGATTCCCCATGGGCTTGTCCTGGGCTGGGCGGTCGCTCAGTTTACAGTGAAACCAACTGTGGCATCACATCACAACATCAGAAATTAGAGTGATGTTCGGTTATCACAGAGGATGCTCATTGCTATTCCAGTGTGAGCATCCTCTAGGTCACGTCCCGGCAGTGAATCTGATGTTTCAGCCCCTTCCAGCAACGAGAGCCACATCTCATGCTTCTGGCTTGCTTTTAGATGGCCTCTGATGAGGAGGATGCTGGAGGAGCGACCACCAATGAGAAAGATCTCGAAGCAGTTACCTCCAACGAGGGGCCACTGAGCATCTCAGGCCAGAGCAGTGCAAATCGTTCCGATGGCCCCAAGGAACCAGCCGAGGAACCCGAAGCCATCAGCTTTCTCGGAGCGCTCCGCATACCCGTGAGTTGTGGGATGCTGCTTGCATCATGACAGGGATGGAGGAAAGAGCAAAGCCAGAGCATCCCATCAATGGGAAAAAAAAAACAAACCACACCATCTGAAGAAGGTTGAGAGAAGGAGGCTCCTCTGATATCTTCTCCTCTCCTCCCAGGGTGTGGTGGAGTTCTCCCTTTGCCTGCTTTTTGCCAAGCTGGTGAGCTACACCTTCCTTTACTGGCTGCCCCTCTATATCGTGAACGTTGGTGAGTTTTTGGGGACGGTGAGGTGGGAGCTAGTCTGGCAAGGGGAGCGTCTCCTCACCCCTCTCCTCTCCCTCACAGCTCATTTCAGCGCCAAGGAAGCCGGGGACCTGTCGACCCTCTTTGACGTCGGGGGCATTTTAGGTTCGGCACGTACCTGGGTGAAGGGGGTGGATCGGGGATGATTTGGGGACAATCCTGGCCTTGACTGAATGTCCCCTCCACAGGTAACACCATCTGTTTCCCCAGAGCACTGCAGTGAGGTTTATTCAGCATTCATAGCACTCAGCAGGCAGCAAATGCCCCTCGTTTTTATTTTGCCATCCAGGTGACCATCGCAACACCTTTCTTTGGGTCTTGCTTGCTCAAGCTCTCCTTTTCTTCAATAAATAATACATTTTGCAAGTGTGGAGGAGACCAGAGCTACGTGCAGATGTAGGGAAGCCATCTGCAGGCAGAAAGCGGCAGGGATAAATCAAAGCTCTTCACACTGATATTATTATTATATTTAACCTTAAGGGCATCTCGCTCAAAAGTTGAGGGATGAAAGAGCATCATGGTCCAGCATCCCCTTGGATTTTGGGCTAAGCCAGGGTGAAGCTTTGCTGCTGGGGTGGTGTGACCGACACCTGCAACTCCTTCTTACAGGGGGGATCTTTGCCGGCCTCATCTCCGACTACAGCGGCGGCAGAGCCACCACGTGCTGTGTGATGCTGGTCATCGCTGCTCCCATGGTGCGTTGTCATGCGGGGAAAAAAACCCCAGTCACGAGGGTTTCCTCTCCTTCGGCTCCTTTGAGTCACGGCCACCTTCCTCTTCCCAGGCGCCTGGGATAAGCTGGTCACGCGCTCAGCTGAGATGAAAGCTGGGATTGATCCATGTGCCGAGATGTTCCTGGGGTGCACATCCAGATCTGGGGGCTGGGAAGGGATTGCAGAGTCCTTGACAGCTGAAAAAACCAAAAAAAACCCTTTAGGGTTTCTTTGTCCTCCATCCTGCCATAACTCTCTCTATCTTAAAGCCTTGGGGGTCCCACCGAGCTGGGCCAGCTTTTGTCTCTTTGCCTTGCAACCCAAAAGCCCCAATGCTGATGGCCTCATGCTCTGCCAGTGCTTGGCCGGGACGTCCTTCCCGAGCACCTGCACGGAGCTCGTTTGGCTTTGCTGCCACAAAAACACGGCTAATTAGCTGTAATCCAAGCCTGGCTGGCTCTGGGTTGCAAGCCTCTCCCCTCCAAAGAAGCTGGCAGAAAAGCAGAGAGGCCGCATCACGTCCCCGTCCCCCGATAGCGCCGGTGGGGCAAATTACCATCTGGCTTCAGCCGGCGGGGAGGCGTGTGAGCCTCGCCGAGCTATAAATCGCGGCAGCACCTCTGTTTGCCAGCTGCCAGGTATTTCATCTGGCAGGCAGACGGCGGGATGTGGAGCCAAGGGCGCGCTCAGCTCCCCGTCCCGGCTGGCACTTTCCTATTCAAACACCGCGTAGAGGGGGAATCTGCGAAGCTTGGCGCTGGCGATAATTCAGGTCCCCAACTTCTCCATCCTGTCCCTGGGGTGCTGCTGCAAGGAAAACGCTTGGGAAAACAGCTGGAATAGCCATAACTTGTTCATCTCGTGTCTCTTTTCCAGTTGTTCCTGTACAACCATGTCGGCCAGAATGGCATCGGCACATCCATAGGTAAGGAGCTCCTCGGCACAGCCGGTTCCTGTCACTGAAGGGGCGATGGGAGATGCTGCGGACTCAAGTGCCTTTATTTCTCCTCTTGAGCTGGGCTCCTGATCCAGAATTTGGGGGAGGGTGGTGCTGGATGAAGGTTCGCTGCCTGCTGGGTGGGATCTCCGGGGGAAAACAGAGATGCGCAGGAGATGGATGTGCGGGACAGCGATGTCCACATAGGGGCTGGGAATGATGGACCCAACATCATGCTCCTCCCTGCACTTAAAGATTTAACCTCTTCCCGGTTACCTCTGTGTCCGTCTCGTTCCTCACAGCGATGCTGATCGTCTGCGGCGCTCTGGTTAACGGGCCTTATGCTCTCATCACGACGGCGGTTTCGGCAGATTTGGTAAGAGGTGCACCTCAGACCCCGCCACGCTGCCCTTGCACACTCAAAGGCTGCTCCCTCTTTCCCGGTGAGATGTTTGCTGGGATTTTTGCATTTTAGCTCTGTTTTCTAATGCCTCTGAAGCCCAACGGAGAAGGGCAGGGCTGTCACACCTCGTGCTGCGGTCCGCACCTTCCCTTAAACATGGCTTTTTTTCCTATTGCTTTTTAACCTTGGCCGCATGACCCTGCTTTGGCCTTGCAGCATCTCCCTCTAAGCACAATCAGAGTGGAAAAATTTGCTGGGAAATCACCTGGGATTGATGCCCGCTGTTGGCAGTTCAGGTTTTGCCATGGTTTGGCTGCAGGCAGTGTCCGAGTTTGGTCTTCCCATCCATGGCTGGGTCCAATACATGGAACTTGCTGCCTGGGGCATGAAGAGCCTCATGCTAGGTCGTGTGCCGGCTGCGGACCCCAAAGCTGCTTTCCCTCCTTACTTTTTACTTCTTCGTCCCTGCAGGGAACCCATGAATCTCTCAAAGGAAACGCCAAAGCCCTTTCTACTGTCACGGCCATCATTGATGGCACAGGATCCGTAGGTGTGTAATGCTGGGGGATGTCAAGCGCTGATTTCCCCCCTGCCCCGGCACCGCAGTGAACCACCCCCTCTCCCCCATGAACAGGGCATTTCCTAATGTCGCTCATCTGCCCTCGCAGGTGCTGCGCTAGGGCCGCTGCTCGCAGGGCTCATCTCTCCCACGGGCTGGAATAACGTCTTCTACATGTTGATAGCAGCCGACGTCTTGGCTTGCCTGGTAGGTCCCTCGTTTTGCTACCCTGGATATTCAAGGGCTCCCTTTTAGCCACCCACTCGCTGGCGGAGGGTAGAGACAGGTCCTCGGGAGACAGCCAGGCACAGGGCAAATTGCAAAGCCCCGTATCGACTCCAAACCTTTGCCTCCATTCACTTGGATTTTCCCAACAACGTCTTCCACGCACAGTTTTAGTTCATGCGATCTTTCCTAGGAAAAGCCTTAAAATTTGTCTCCTGGTAATGGAAAAGCTTACACCGAGGCAGGTGGCTGCAGTGCCCTCGGCCCCGCAGCGATCCTCCACCTTTCCTCTTGCAGCTCCTCGCTCGTGTGGTGGTCAAAGAGGTCCGTGGGTGGTGTGGCTACATGGCAAGGAAGAGAGGGTACGTACGTACCACCCCGGAGTGGCCTCCGCTCTCGCGATGCCAAAACACGGCATCGGTGCCGTTCCAGAAAGATGTTTGTTATCCCTTGCTGTCGTTGCTGCATCTCCATGCCGGCATCATGTCAGGCTTCGCGAGGCCGTCTGCCTGACGTCTCGCTTCTGTGGGCACAAAGAGACATTTCCACCTTGAGCCAGGGCAGCACCCGGGAGATTTTAGCCATCCACGCCTCACAAAACTCTCTTGGTGCTAAACACACCGTCCTTGTGTTTTTGTAGCTCTAGCGTGCAGCTAACAGAGTCAGTGCTGGATGGGAAGTAGCTCAGTGTGAGTATCTTCGCTTGAGCCCTGAGGATTAAATGCAAACGCAAGCCTAATTCGCCCTGATTTTGAGTTTTGCTTGGCAGGCTCAGCCTAGGACCAGCCACTCCGCTGACAATTTAAGGGCAGAGATCAAGATTTGGGAATCAAAGGATCAAATCGCAATGGCTGGGGAAGAGAGTGTGGACGGGTGGGTGGGCGGGCAGCGCGTCCTTGTCTCTGGCTGACTTACGAGATGTTAGCCCAGATGCCCGATTGATTGGCATTGATTAATACACTTAAAACAGCTGAATTTATAGGCTGCATTGCCCACCCGTAGTGCTAATGAGCTTGATTACACAGAGTCCGGGCTCGCTAATCAAATCCGTGGCCAAATCACTGCAGCGAAGGTATAAATAATCTCCAAATCAGCACTGGCCTGTCTCTGATTGCCACCGAAGCCCCCCAGCAAGCACCAAGGGGGAAGGGGTCGCAGCTGTTCCCAGCGGTGGGGGAGAGCCTCCGCGAACATTTGGTCCTTTATGTCTTGTGTTTGCAGGTGAAACACCAATAATCTGGGCCTCGCGCTGCGGTAAGTGCGGCCCAGGTCTCCTTCTCCGGCTGCCGGTGGAGGGCTGTCGGGCTCCGCTCTCTTGTGCCAGGGCTGGTTGGGGCAAGGACCGTCCTGGCCAGGTTGGCATGGTCCCCATTTGCACCAAAATCTGTCTGTTTTGTGCTGGGGCAAGCAGCTGGCTCAGTTTGTGGAAATACCGCAACACCTTAGAGGGCTTTGGGGAGCGCGTTGTCTCTGGAGCAGCTTGCAGAGAGAAGGTGGAAACGTTGGGATTTTTTTTGAGGGGGACATTTCAGCTTTAGCCAGAGACAAAACGGTGGCTGGATCTCCTCCTTGCGCCTGCTTCTTCTCCGGGCTTGTGGTGCAGATGGGGCTGGGGTTTTCCTTTCCCTTTCCATCTTCCCGACAGCACTGCGGCACCTGACATTGATCCCAACACCTGCCAAATGGCACCCACTGCGCTCAGCCGCTTGCTTCTCTCCCTGCAGGTTTAAGGAGTTTTGACGTGCCCCCGTGAGCCGCCCTGAGCCAAGAGACCTGGAGGGAGGAGAGAGGCTGGGGCACGCCAGGAGCGTGTTTGTCTCGGCAGAGCCGAGGCACAGCCTCAGGCACGGCCCTGCGGGCTCGTATCGCCACTGTGGGTTTCCTTTGGAGGGAGACAGCGGTGAGGAGCAGTCCAAGGGCCCCAGCCGACTGGTTTTCTGGGCCAATTCTTCACCATCGGCTATTTTATTAATAAAAATGTGCAAAACCTGTGTTGCCACTCCGTGCCATTTCCTGGCAGGGCTCGGCCAGGTCTGCGTGAACTTAAAGGCGGTGATAGCACCCCTCTTCTTGCTTTTCTCCTCTCATTTGTGAGCCCATCCCAGCGCTTGGTATTTCAGGATATCGTATCAGGAGGATGGTGCCAAATCCCTTAAGGCACTGTCTCACCAACAAAGCACCGCTTATTCTACATAGAGAACATCCCCAGTTTTTCACTGAGCCCAAATTAAGCTGGTTTTACTCGTCTCATCTCACTGCAAAAAAACCCCACAAAACTCAACCCCAAACCAGCATTTTTCCTGATTATTATGATTCCTAATTTGAACAATTTAGCCCCAAAAGAAGATCCCATAGCCATGCATCAGCCCCACGCCATGGCAAACAGCCACTCGCACACCGCTCTTGGTCCAGCGCGGGCAGCTGATAGTCTTCGTTAGACACCTCCTAATTAGGAAGAGTCCCCAAGGAGGTTAAACTGGCGCCGCTGGCCTGTCGACCATGCTTCCCGGGGGAAGAGGTGGGTCTCAGAGGCCCCAGCAGAGTCACCTGATTAAGGCCAGGGCCAGCTGTGCAGCCAGCTGTGCACTCACTGGGGGGACCCACAAGAAGCTGGAATGCATAGGGTGTTTGGAAGTCATGGGGTGCATTTCCCAGCCTGCTCACCATCGAGGGATCGCAACCGAGGCATGCTCCAGCTCTCTGCCCAGGGGAGAGCAGCACCGGCTGCCAGGGGCTGTGTTTACGCCTGGTATAAATCTGAACTCTAATTGACTTCACCTCCTTGGATCTTAACCTGAGGAGAAAACATCTGGGCCTGATGTGATTTTATGAAGTGCTGATTTCATCAACGAAGGGGAAAAAAAGAAAAAAAAAATAGAGAAGAAAACTTGCTGGCCAGTTGGATGAGCTCCCTGTAAACCCCTGCAAGGCGATAGAGTGGCATGGGGAGGGACAGGCAACTTGGAGAGCAGCAGCCAGGCGTTCGAGGTGGCTGGATGGCGACGGCCTTTGGTCCCCTCCACGCTGACTGGAGATGCTCGACGAGGCTTGAACACTTGCTGGTTTGCCTGCAGGTCCCTGAGGGAGAAGGCAGGAAAAATGATAGGACAGGCAGAAAAAAGCAAAATCCTCAATTGTCCTTTTTCCCAGGAAAATAACATCCTCCCCTCCTCCAGGACAAACCCCAATGGAGCCATAGGGAGAGGCGTCACAAGAGGGTCTGTCCTCAGCAGAGATGAAAGGGTGACACCACGGCATCCCCAGGCCGCGTGGCTCCTGGCACATGCACCTTCTGATGGTACAAGGATCAACGATGCCAGCAGAGATGCCATGCGCTGGGCTGAGAACTGTTGTTTCAGTGCACGTGTGACCGAGCTTTCACTTTGCTGAACTGCCATCCACCTTGTGGAGGAGGACGGTGGGGCTTGAAATACATTTTCAAGCAAAAAAAATCACCCAAGCCCTGACACACACAGAGGCTTATTGCAAAAGCAAGTTGGTTTGGGGTTTGTTTAGGTTGTTTTTCTTTTTCCCTCTTTCTTCCCTTTTTTTTTTTCCCCCCACCTCCTGCCTGTTCTTTCAGCTGCTCATAGTTTTTCCGGGACAAATTTAGGCCTGGGCTGTGTCCCTGCTCGTGTTTGGAAAGTCTGAGCAGCCTTGGCTGCGCCGTTGGGAGCAAGGAGAAAGGGCAGACGGCCCACAGCAGTTTTAAACTTAAAATAAAAAATAAGGAGCCAAACACCAAAGAAAACTGCAGATCTCGCTGAGATTTGAGAGACTGAGGGGTGGGAGGGAAGGTGGGGGGAATCCCCTGGGTTTGCCCCAGCCAAAGGATTGTTTAAATCGAGCTGAGCTCCTCCGGGAGGAGCCTGCAACTCACCTCGTCTCGTTCCTCCTCCGCTGGAGAAGGTGCTGCTGCTTTTCACCCCGCCACGAGCCCCTTCGGCACAGCATCACGGTGAAGGGGCTGTGCAAGCCAGGAGAGCGTGAACACGCATCCGCTGCTGTCCTGTGGATGGGGAAAAAACATCGCGCCTGAAACGACCTCATTAGGAGCTAAAAGCAGAGCTTGGGTATTTTTCTATAGGTGACACCATGGCCCCCACCGCAGCGACACCGTTTTGGCTGAGCTTTGCCGGGAAGCAGCTTGGGAAGGAGTTGCACATATTTTGGAGGAGGAAGGCCGTGGTTCCGCCAAGCTGCTGTGAAGGTGAAGAGGTGGCTGGGGCACGGTCCGTAATCACCTATGCAAGGAGCAGCCAGCAAACGCTGAAGGGCTTTTTAATTAGCAGCCAAAGGCAAAGCGGGATTCAACAGCAGGGAAGCTGAAGTCAGCAAAGTCAAGGTGGAAATAAGAGAACAGCTTTTACCAGTGAGGGTAATTAAGTGCCGGCAGAGCGCGGCACGAGGCGTGAGGAATTGCCGTCATTCAGGGACCTTAAATCAAGGAGAGGAGTTTCTCCTGCAGACATTCCCGTTCCAGCACCGCTCACCACCCGGCATCAGGCAGGAGGGAGCAGCTGCCCTCTGGTCGCGGGAGCCTGTGAGTGAGGAGCTTGGTACTGGCATGCCTGGCGCGGGAGCATCGTCGGTCATTTCTAATGAGCCCGGCAGGGAATTTAGGGAGAAAAAGGGCTGTTTTCCCACTTGACCTGAAAGCAGTTTGGCTGCCCTCCTCCTGGCGCACACGATATCTTACGCAAACATCTCTTTTGGCACTGCAGGTTTCTCTCACTGGGATTTAGCACGATTTTTCACCTGCACGGGGCTGGCTCCTTGGGACACGGAGCACCCGGCGCTCCCACCCTGCAAGAGGAAGGCTGGGAACATTTGCTCGCAGTTTTGGGAGAAAGCTGGGCCACAGCAGGGCTCCTCGGCTATAACATCTCCCAACCTCCCAACACCTTTGCCAGTGACTGAGAAGTTGGGATTTAAGCCAAACCCGCCCTCCTGCTACACGTTAATTACTAAAAAAAAATAAAACTATCAGGGTGCTAGACGGAGGTAGATGTGCTAGCGAGAGGTTATCCTCCAGGAACTGAAGGTTTGGGGAGGGGGACGGCAGCAAAAAAATCACCATTTGGGGCTAGTTGGAAAGCAGCTCCGGCTCATACCAATTCCTTGACGTGGTCTTTCCTTTCCCAAAAATAAACAGGAACCGTCTGGAAAGCCCCTGCGAGGGGAGGAGCAGAACTGCCCAGAATAAATAAATAGACGGAGAGAGCCTGGGTTGAGTTCATCCAGCTGTTTGTTCCCCGCTGCCAAGGGTGGCGAACGATGAGGATGGAGCTTGAAATGTCTTGGGAGGGGGAGGTGAGAGCACATGGGGCTCTTTCCCCAATTAATGGGATTTTTGGGAAAGCACTGAAATGGCCTCCTCGTGCAGGAGCCACTGTGTCCCTCCTGCAGCACGGTTTTCCAATCTCCCCAAAACACGCCCCGCACGATAAGCCTTTTGACTGATTTTAGTTACAAATGGATTAAGGGGACAGAAAAAGCAAATATCTTGGCTTTATTTACAGCACAAAGCTTCACATTTCTGCTTTTAGGGCTGTTTTTTTAGTGCCCCAGCTGCTTTTGTCACAGTTTCCCCGTTCGTTGGACTTGAAGCCTGGCAAAATGCCACCGTCTCCGGCTGGCATGGTTTGCCACCACAGCCTCACCGAGGCTCTCCAAATCAGCCCGCTGCTCTCACATAAGCACGGGGAATAAAGACACGGCAGGCGCAGAGCTGGAGCGAGCTGCAAGACTAGCTACATGTTCTTAAATGTTATTAAGATGATGAATTAAATATGAATTTTGTTTCAGGCGTAACTTCAAAATCACCAAGAGACCCAACGCGCTTGTGTTGCATAAATGCTCGGCGTGTTCCTTAACATGATAGTTCGCCTCCCTTGGACCTAGGCTTCAGGATAGGAAGGGATTTAGCGTTTACATCGCTCGAAAAGTAGCGACACCTCTCCTCTGCCTTTTTTTGAAATGTACTTACACTTTTTTAGCTGACTGAGTTATGACTCCTGGGTGCTGGGGCATTTTCTGCAGGGGAAGCACCATCTCCGAGCCCGCTAGCTCTGCCTTATTAATCTTTCATAGCGATAGTTGGTGACTGACAGCTGCCAGGACAGGGCTGGAAGAAGCTGGCCAGTTCTTTCATTTACTGTTGACCATCTTCAATTCGAAATAAAAGAAAAGCCTAAAAAAAACCTAATCTGTATGATAGCTATGAGTTTCTTGCCCTCAGGTTTTTGGCTGTATTGCCCCTGAACACAGCTCATGGCTGTGGCACGGTCTCGCAGTCAGCTTTAACCTCACAGCAATATTCGCTGCCCGCTCAACCATGAAAGGCTGAGCAGCTCCATCCCTCCAGATCCGGAAAACGCGAGCCGTAACATAACTCACCTCACCCAGCTACCTTGGGGCACCTGTGGGAACTTCTCCCCAGCGCAGTATGGATGGTAAAGGCTGCTTCCCTGCTCTGAAACTGCCACACAATGCTCCGGGCCACCGAAACACTTTTTTCCTGCAAGCAATTTAAAAGCCTTATGAGATTTCATGCAAGAAAATAAACCATCACTACGGAGGGAGATAAATAGGATTTGACCCCGTCACTGCTGCTTAAAAACGTAAAAAGTGTTTTTTCTCTCCCAAGAGGAAAGGTATTGGGGTCAACTACTGGCTTCAGCCAGTGATGTGCGCTAGTGTGAGCAAAGGTTTTATGTTTTAGGGTAGCAGAAACTGTATGCCTTCGACACCCCAACCAAAAACACTCCGGTATCAACACGATCCTTGAAAAGTAAGAGGATTTTTTCAGGGGGTGGCAGGATTGTTTAGCGCAGGGAGGAAAGACCTGTCTTTCCTCTGTATCCTTGTGGAGGGGAGATTTCAATTTGCCCGTTTTGCCGTTATTTTGCACGTTGTTCCCTCCCCACTACAAAGCCTCAGGTCTCCAGTCAAAGGGACCATCCCCAACAACCCACAACCACATCCTGCATTTCCAAAAAACCCCACATCTGCCACAGGAAAAGGGGGTTTTCAGAGACAAAAAGTGATGTTCCTGGAGAATAAATAAAGACTAAGTCGAGGGTTTCTCAGAGAGTTTTATTAAACTAAGGTGAGAAAGGAATGGTAACAAACCACTTCTTGTGGATAACGATAACAAACCATCTCGGTTCAATTTGATTCATTGAATCAAGTGTAGTACAAAGCGCACGAATTTCAACTCTCCTGTACAAGAGAAAAGAAGAGAGAAGTTAAAACACCTTTGCAGTCTGCAGAGGCTTGAACCCCCCTGGAGAGGAAGGAGCTCATGCTCAGTCCAAAGTTTGCTTTTAAAGATGAAAGACGCAGCGCTGGATGCAAGCAACACACTTCATCAGCTCTTTCTGAGCTCGGAAAAATTGACACGTTCACCTCCAGAACAGTCTCCCTGTCTCCCTTCCTGGTTTATTGCCATGAAATTGGGATTTCCTCTTCGCGGGGATTGCTGCCTCCAGTTGCTGCTAGCTGCCATGGAGCGGTTTGGCATACACCGGCTCCATGAGGTGGTAAATCAGGAGCAGGAACAGGCACCCAA
This sequence comes from Cariama cristata, assembly GCF_000690535.1. NCBI lineage: Eukaryota > Metazoa > Chordata > Aves > Cariamiformes > Cariamidae > Cariama > Cariama cristata. Next base: position 12,748 of record NW_009610393.1, read on the forward strand.
GTAAGACCAGGCTCATCACAGCCAGGAGGACAAAGCGACCGATAAAGAAGGTGTCCACGATCTGCGGAAAATGGGGGGAAAAAAAAAAAGATCATAACACACGTTACAGCCTCAGTCTGCTCTAGGAGCCTGGAGGGAGCGCGCCACATCCTGGAAAAGACTACTGTCAGAGAAGATCACCCCAGGAGGAAAACCTTTGGGGTTCCCCCAGATTCTTCCCTCACTTTTCATTCCTGACATGGGTGCTTTCTGTGGGAAGCAGGGTATGTGACAAATGATCGAAATAAGAATCCCTTTCCTCTCAAAAAAAGCCATTCATAGGAAAGCTAACATGAAGGAAAGGAGCAGCACAGTACCAAGCACAGGGAAGAAACATGAGTCAAAACCTGCAGCAGCTCTCCTGGCCACAAATCTCCCAGTGCTGCAACGAATCACACACGGTTCTTCCCTTTTAGAAGGCAAAGAGGGGAAAAAAGGAAGAAAATACTAAAAAAAAGAAGAAAATACTAAAAAAAGATGATACAGCAGCAAGGCAAGACACAATGAGAAGCCAACTGCAGGAAGGTTGGTTGCAAAATCATCCTCTCGGCTCCTGAGACTACCCTAGAGCCTAGCTCACCCCCAGCTCAGTTTTATAAATCACATTAGCACACGCTAAGCCTTGGTGTTGCTGCAGAAAGAGTCTCTTGTGAGCGAAGTGTTGGCTCCTTCTGCACGTTTCACTTTTTAATTAGCCAATTAGCAGAGTTTCGGTGCAGAAAGCCCAGGTCATGTATTATTGATAGTCAGGGCAGGTCCAGTCCAATTGAAGATCCGAGAAAAAAAAAAAGCTTTCCAATTCTGTTGGCCTCCCGGGCACAAACACGCGCTTGGCTGCCCTTCATCTCAGTTCCAACCTTTACACGAGCAGGTCCCACGCAAGGCAGAGAAAAGAAAAAAAAAAACAAACTTACAAGTATCTACACAGATCAAGATCTAGAAGAGCAATAATTAATGTGCATTAATAATAGAAGAGAGGAAACGGCACCTAAAACACGACAAAACTTTGTGTATTCAAAGCCCAAAGAGCTCTGGGAAAGCTCAAGATGGCAGCTCAGACAGCAGTCATGCAAGCAGCCTGATGCGACCCAAAACTGGGGGAGATCCCCGTGCCTGACAACACAGACAGGAGGCTGTCTGAAAACACAGATGGCTCCACGCTTGAACGCAGTAATAACCTACAAGAGAGCCGAAGAGCACTTACCAGGCTTTAAAATAGAAAACAGAGCTGGGGGAAAGTGAAAGGCTGCAGAATTAGAGGGAAAATTATCAAAACTAACTGCCATGTGATTATCAGTGTGCTCTGGGATGTGTTGGAAGATGGAGGCAGGCGGAAGCACAGAGAGCCACAGACCAAGCTGCGAAAGGGGATGGTAGAGGGATAACAGAAGCTGCTGGAGCTCAGGGCTGAGCTGGGAGGGATAAAAGTATGAGTGTAATTCCTGCACAGAGCCTCTTGGACCTGGGGATGGGAGAATGGGAGCTAAACCTCACGGGTCACGTGTAAGGGCATGTAAATAAGGGAATTTGTTAAAAAATAAATAGATCCCTGCTCCACGAGTGACACAGCCTGCACCGATGGCAGCCTGCACTGGAGAAGGAGCTGCAGGAGACTGAAAAAGCAGCACAGGGCCATCCCCAGGGTCTCAGGGCGGCTGCTGGGGCCATTCCTGAAGTAAAGGCCCATTCCCAAGGCTTCAGGACAGCCCTTGGGGCCAGTCCTGAGGTAAAGGCCCGTCCCTGGGGCCAGTCCTGAGGTAAAGGCCCATTCCCAAGGCTTCAGGACAGCCCTTGGGGCCAGTCCTGAGGTAAAGACCTGTCCCAGGGGCCTCAGGGCAACTGCTGGGGCCAGTCCTGAGGTAAATGCCCGTCCCTGGGGCCAGCCCTGAGGAAAAGGCCCGTCCCTCAGGTAAACGCCCACCATCAGGAAAAAAAAGCCCCATCCTCTGGGCTTCAGGACAGCCCTTGGGGCCAGTCCTGAGGTAAAGACCTGTCCCAGGGGCCTCAGGGCAACTGCTGGGGCCAGTCCTGAGGTAAATGCCCGTCCCTGGGGCAAGCCCTGAGGAAAAGGCCCGTCCCTGAGGTAAAGGCCCACCATCAGGGCCTCGGCGCACCCATGGGGGCCATCCCCGAGGTAAAGCCCCATCCTCGGGGCCTCAGGGCAGCCCTCGGGGCTCATCCCTGAAGTAAAGGCGCATCCCTGGGGCCTCAGGGAGGTCCTTGGGGGCCATCCCGGAGGTAAAGGCCCATCAGCGGGGCCTCAGGGCGGCAGCTGGGGCCTTCCCTGAGGTAACGTCCCACCATCCCCGGGCTCTCTTGGCCACGCAGGCCGTGGCGTGAGCTCACC
>NW_009610394.1:0-745 GCF_000690535.1 Cariama cristata
TAAGGGATCATGGGGGTCAGTTCTTCTTCCATCATCGCCAGCATTGCTGTGGGACTCCGATCATTCTCCTGCCTCTGATCCTAGTCTGTGTATTCCTGAATCCAATCTCCATCTGCTGCTGAGTCCAGCCTGGGACATGCAGGTGCCTGCCCTGCCACATCATTGGTGTAAGCCACAGTGGCTTGCAATTCCATGATCATCATTAGGAAACTCAATATTGGTTTAGTATATTTTTTTTTCTATAGTATTAAGTATTAATATTATTACACTCTTTTTAATTGTTATTGTTTTATTAAAGTAGTTTCAATTTTCCAACCCATAAGTCTCTCCCTTTTCCCCCTCCATTCCCTTCCGGGGAAGGAAGGGGTTAATAGAGAGCATCTGTCATCTGCTTTATTTGCCAGGTCAGCCTTAAACAGCTACAATGTTGGGCACTGACTGGAAAGTAGCTTTGCAGAAAAAGACCTGGCAGTCCTTGTGGACAGAAAGCTGAACATGAACCAGCAATGAGCCGTTGCAGCAAAAAAGGCTAAAGGCGGCTAAAGGTATCCTGGGCTGCATTAGGAGGAGTATTACCAGCAGGTTGAGGGAGATGATCCTTCCCCTCTTACTCTGCACTGGTGAGGCCACACCTGGAGTACTGTGTCCAGTTCCAGGCTCCTCGGTACAAGAGAGACATGGATATACTGGAGAGCAACAAAGGGCCACTAAGATGATGAAGGGACAAGAGCATCTCTCCTATCGG
>NW_009610394.1:769-58201 GCF_000690535.1 Cariama cristata
GGGACTGTTTACCCCAGAGAAGAGAAAGCTCAGGGGGGATTTTCTTGATGTATATAAACACCTGAAGGGAGGGTACAAAGATGATGGAGCCAGGCTCTCTTCAGTGGTGACAGGACAAGAGGCAATGGGCACAAAATGAAATACATTAGGTACCGAGGGTGACTGAGCACTGGCCCAAGTTGTCCAGAGAGGTTGTGGAGTTTCCCTCCTTGGAGATATTCCAAAACCATCTGGACACAGCCCTGGGTAAGCCAGGCTGTGTCCGGACATTACATTACTTAATTAGGTCTTACACAAAAAAATATCTACTCCTGTCTGTTCTGAACCTGCTAGTTTCACTTCATGCTCCCTTTATCCTGCATTGGAAGATATAGTAAACAATCTTTTTCTGCAGACATTCTCTGTGCTCCTCAATTTCATAGACTTGTCACCTGTAAAATATCCATCTTCTATTATCTCTTCATCAGGATGAAGAATATTGCCACTTATTTGTTTCTCATACGGAAGGCATTTCATTCCTCTAAGCATCCTTGCCGCCCTTCTCTTCACTTTTTCAAGTTCTATTACATCATATTTGAAATGGGAGAAGCAGAACTGTCGGCTGTATTCAAGATAAATGAAGACTCTACACTGATACTGTGGCATAATATTGGTTTTTGGTTCTTCATTTCTTTCATAGTAATTCCCATCATTTGTTTTATCTTCGTTTGCAGCTGCTGTGCACCAAGCTGACATTCAGAACTATTTATGATAAACCCAAGAGCTCACTCCTGGTGGTAAAAGTCAGCTCAGAGCCTATGATTTCATATGTGAATTTGAGACTGTTTCCTCCTATCCACATTTATCTTCTCAAAATTTCATCTGCCACTTTATCACACACTCAACTCAGCATTGTAAAATCCTTCTGCAAATCACCACAGGCAGCTCCTGTGCACTTTATGGACAGTAAACTTTTGTCACTTTGCTATTATCCCTTTTTTTCTCAGGTAAGTTAGAAATGCAATTGAGAGTACAAGGGCCTGACCACAGATCTTTCTGTGTCATCACTGCTGGAAAATGTTTTCTCCTACCCACCAACAATCCACGGGACAAGCAGGAAATAGTGATCAAACTCAGTTCAAGCTTTTACTTTTACTGAACTTGTGGCTGAAGAAAATATTTATTGTCCTACAGTATCATAGGAAATTTTGCGGACCATAGTTGATTTGCAGCTCAACATCTTTTATCATATATCCCCTCTGAAGACTCTCTTTACAATGGAAAAGGCCATACACTTTACTCCATAAGAAATAAAGCAGTCAATGAGTAGTGTGTGTATAGACTGTATGACTGTCTTATGAGGAGCGGCTGAGGGAGCTGGGGTTGTTTAGTCTGGAGAAAAGGAGGCTGAGGGGAGACCTTATCGCCCTCTACAACTACCTGAAAGGAGGTTGTAGCCAGGTAGGGGTTGGTCTCTTCTCCCCGGTAACTAGCAATAGGACAAGAAGAAACGGTCTCAAGTTGTGCCAGGGGAGGTTCAGGTTGGACATTAGAAAGAACTTCTTCACTGTTAGAGCCGTTAAGCATTGGAATGGGCTCCCCAGGGAGGTGGTGGAGTCACCATCCCTGGAGGTGTTCAAAAAACGTTTAGACGTGGCGCTTCAAGATATGGTTTAGTGGGTTTAGCGGGCATGGTGGCATCAGGTATACGGTTGGACTTGATGATCTTTGAGGTCTCTTCCAACCATAATGATTCTATGATTGGTTTGATCTCTTTATAGCAAGGACCAGAATGGAAATTTGGGCCATGCTCCTAGGAAACCAGATGGGTCCTCAGTAAGTACCAGACACTCGCCTTGAACAAGTCACTACCTCTCTGTTTTCCTCCATCTGCTAAATGACAGGTGTGGTATTTACTGTTCTTGGCAAAGTACTTTATAACACATTGATGAAAAACATTACAAAAAAATGTGAGTAGTTTCTTCATCTAAGTGCATGAAATAGAATGTAATGAAAGTTGAATGATGAATCTATCTCATTTAGTGCTTGTCCGTGGTAGCTTAGCTTTAGTGTCAGACGCACTTTGACTGCCAAGGTAAAAGCTTGTCATAGCTAGCCTCCATTAAAAAAATAAAATAAAGTAAATCATTACTCAACTGAAAACACAGGCATAATGAAGAGCAAATCTATTATTTTTACAGTATTTACTCTTTAAAATTCTCTAAGACCACTGCACATGTGAAAATTATGACTCCTTCAATCCTGGGAATCTTTGGGAAACATGAGAGCTCTTATGAAAGCTTCAATGACACGAAAGGTAGAAAGGAGAGAATGGGGAAAAATGACACAGATCTATAAATGATTATTGATTTTTGCTAATCAATCAATAAGGTCTGAAAATAAGAATCTAAAACACTGAAACAATTTTCTTTCCTTTTGGTATCATTCCTGTCCCCAGCAGGTCTTCGAATTGTCCTTTGGGGCCAGGAGCCTCACTACAAATATGAACAATTACAAACGAAATACTGTTAAATATCAGTGTTCTTACCGAGTCAGTCTCCAGGTACAAGTGTCTTCTAACAGCTGATTCACACTGAACCGTCTTTGGTCATCCTCATGCTGTGGGAGAGAGGCATATAGTGAGATACAGCATTCTGACAGGAAGAATGTATGTTGGAGAGATTTGCTTGGTATTTTCCAAAGTCAGCATGTTCTTTTAGAACTCTCCTTTCAGACTGTACAGGATGTTTCGGTCTGAAATTTTATTTGGTGAATCTTTCTCATGTTACACTGGGTTGTACTATGCAGGAGGCCAAAACAGATTGTCACAGTAGTTCCTCCTAGCTACATATAGATTAAGACTATAGCCAGGTCCCAGTAAACACTGCCTCTGCTTTATTGTTACAGACAGCAGAAGGCACCCTTTTGCAATAGCAATATACACTAGTCATGAAGCAGAAATCAGTTCGCATCCACAGCCGCTCTGCTGCTTCCTTTTCTCAGGGAACAGAATGGAGAATATCTGTAGCATCCTTTGCAACCCCTCTGAAGTGACTTCTCTCAATGAAGAGTCACAGAGATAATCAAGGCACTAAAGTATTTTTTTGTATGAGGAGAGGCTGAGCTGGGGCTGTTCAGTCTGGAGACAGGAAAGTTCAGGAGGAATCTTAGCAATGTGAACAAATACCTGATGGAAAATAATGAAGACAAAGGGGTCAGACTCTTTTCAGTAATGCACACTGACAGACCAACAGGCAAAGGGCACAAATTAAAACACATGAAATTCCACCTTAACACAAGAAAAAAAAAAATTATTGTGAAGGTAGTCAAATACAGGAAGAGGTTGCCCTGAAATGTTGTGGAGTAGGTTTGAATATTTGCTGTGATATTAAAAATTTGACGAGACACAGTCCTGGGCAACCTGATCCAGCTGACCCTGCTTCAGCAGGGGGATTGGACTAAATGGTCCCATGAGTTCCCTTCCAGCCTAAACGATTCTGTGATTTTGCCTTATTTGACACATTCTGCAGACCAAACCTGTTCCCATTCAGGCATAGTTCTTTCTCCAGCTCCATGGATTTATTGCCTTTGATGCCTTAACTCCTCCCATCCCATGGAGGTAGCTCAGCTCATGATAGGCATGTACTGCCAAGCTTGTAGGCACCACCATGTCCTGAAAATTCTGCTCTTTTTCTGACTCATGGTTGAACCCATATCCCTATAACATACTGAGAGGCTTGTGACAAGCATGACCCCAAATTCACTGTCAAGGATTACAAAGGTAATGACATTTCTGAACAGGTATAAACCTGGGAGGATGAGAGAGAAAAGAAACAAGAAAACAGAAGCAGGAAAGCAGCACAGCACATAGGCATCTAGCGGTGGTGAGCTTTTGTTTCCATAGTGGCTAGGACAGCTGCCAGACATTATTTTTCTTAGTATCTCTAGAAATGTAAAGAATGGCTGGGATGAGCACAGCTTAGGCAATCATGTTACAACCTATTTATTTACATGTGTACTCATTTAAAATATTTGTTTGTTCCAAAGTGAAGCAGAGGACGGAAATTATATTTGGCCAAGGATACATAAGAATCTGAACGGTGACTCCATTTTAGGCTGAACTAAACTAATGAAACTTTGAAGTTCTTTGTGAAGGGAAGACAAAATCATTTAACCTTAAGCAAGACATTTCAGTAAGAAAAAAACCAACCTTCTGTTCATCTTTTACTGTTACAACAGTGATGAAATATGATTCACAATCTTTTTTCCCCTCTTCAACAGAATTTGAAAGAAAATTTGTATTTTCTAAAGAAGAGAAACACAGTCTTTTACTTGCTTGACTAAAAAAAGTCTTCTAATATTTTGAATGTTAGTGAATTCAAATATTGAAAGCTTGTTCAGAATAAGGTAGCCACACCAGCAATTTTTTCTAGTTAATTGTAGTAGTGGTCTAAAGATAGCATTCCTGAGCAACTTGTGTCTCTGCTATGGTTGGATTCAATTTAAATATGTTAATTGACATGTGAATTAATTCACGCTAATTCTGCTTTAGATCACTATATAGCAATTTAGCAATAGCACTATCTAAGGAGCAGGATCTTGCTGAGCTAGATACATTACAGATGTTCTGTAAAGAATTCCCATCTGGAGCGCTATCTCTTTTATCACATAGTGGCAATAAATGAAAGGTGAATTAGATGAATGAAACGGAAGAGGGTGAAGATAAGAAAAACATTCTTATGCATTAAGCCATGAATGTATGTGTCTTAGACCTAAGCACTAAGCTCCACTTTGTCTGGGCATTTGATATTATACAAACAGCTGTATTCCTTACCTCAGTGTATTGACATGAGAGTGTTAAACGCTATTACAGAGTTGGACACAGAGTATGTATTTGGGAGTTAGGAGATGCATTTGAGAGTAGATGGTCTTTCCTCAGCTGATTTCAGAATCTGTCTCTGAACTCCACTGAGTTTCTTCTACAAAAATTATTACGAGACATACAAAAATAGCTTAAGGATGCCAATTTCCTGAATGAAGCACTAATTGTGCTACATATGACCTAACAACTGCAGGTTTTGCACACAACTGATGTTTTCTGCCCATACCACACTCTAAGGCTCGGAGCACCTGACCTCTGACAGGTATCATGCTGCTTCAATGCATGCTAGAGGACTGGTATAACACCTTAAGCCTTGAGAATATTTTGTAGTGCTACCATAATCAGAAGCATGCATTCCAGGCAGGAAATAGCACCTAGCACTCCATAGTTGCTTGCTGTAACATTGTTATTTGATTTGCTACTCCTAAACAGAGCAATAGTCAATCACATCCATCTTAACTCTCAGCAGATGATGATGCCTTTTTGTTTTTGAAGTCATGTTACCGTACAGATGAGCAGTGTATGTGTTCTGCAAAATCCACCCTGAAATAGTGTCACTGCTTGCTTAGCTGTCACACTGGCACCTCTGGAGATCTTACAAATAGCAGAGCACATCTGAACTGAGCCACCACAGGGACAAGGCTTGAGCTACAAAACAAGACTGATAAATGACAAACTTCCTCCTTGATCTCATACACTGACAGGACCAGAGGACAGGGAGGCATGAACTTGGAAACAATGTGACACAAACTGAAGGAGGGAGCCCTAAAGCCTGGAGAGAAATTAGATATTTGTGACTGATAAGACCCAGAAGCCTAAAGGGACCTGACAGACTAGGGCAAAAGGTGGGCATATGTGAATTATTTAGCACTTGAATACATATGGGTGATTATTATATAGAAGGGCTGTCAAGACATTCATATGTTTCTGTGACACTAGTTAAACTGCAACCTTACTGGAGATTTCTATAAAATAGCATATTCCAAAGTTCTAAATTCAGAAGGATCCTAGAGATCACAAGTCAAATTCTCCCCAACAGCAAGCACAGATTAACTCACAAAAATAAACAATAGCGGCATATCTGTATAACTCTCTGACATAGCTGAAGAATCTTAGAAGTCTCAAACTTTGTGCCTTTAAAAAAAAAAAAAACAAAACCAAACACAATACACAACAAAAAAACCACCACCCTATTTTCACAGCTTTTTATACGAATTCTGAGGGAGGCAAATTTATTTTCCATGAACTGTCTCTAAGTCTGTGACTTTCAAATACATTTTATTACCAAAGCCACAAGTTTCAGAGAACAGCAACAACAAAAGTGACTGTGAGCTCAGTGTAGACTGCCTCAGATCCTTGAATTCAGTGTGGCTGCAGCAGGTTTCAGTAGACCCAGAGATCTACAGAACTGGGTGCAGAATGAAAGGAAACTGCAGCTTTCAATGAACCGTAATCCTTGTCTCCTCTGTTAGGTTTTGTCTGGTCCTGACAGACTTGCTGGTGTTCCTGCCTGCGAGCAGAATCTCTCCTTTCCGACATGATGCTCTGTCATAAGCATGCCCTGGAGCTGGAGGAAAACTCTGGGTCCGTGACTTATGCCAGCTCAAGAGCTGCTCATGTTCTTTGCTATTATTAGTAACCTGAAGTAACTTCATGGCCTGAAGATTTCAGACCCATGTCAGTTACTGTAAAGGGGTGATCAATAATTCACTTGAAGATATCTTAAAACACCACCTTTCCTGGTTAAATCCTATTGTAGGTTATTATAGTTCCACAAATTCTTTGAGGCAATAAATGTTTTCTAATGGCCTGAACACTGCTAATTTGTCTTCCTAGCTTGTTAGTTACCTCCCTGAAAGACTATTTTTGTTTGTTTGTAGTCATTCTACTTGGTAATTGTAATCATTTCCAAAATGTGAAACATCAAGAAATGCTCTGTTTCTGCTCCTGGCCTCCACAGCACATTGAAGTATATTAGAAGTCATTTAGACCTGTCAAACTGCAACAGAGTTGAAGGAAACTTTGAGCATACTAATAGCACATGAAGCATTTTACAGTGGCACAATTTCAAGGGATACTTAAACACAAGAAAAGGCTCCCTTCTATTTGAGGTACTAAACAATCCCTCTAAAAAGTCAAACACATTTAAATAATGGAAAAAAAAACCTCCAACTTCTTATGATGGACCACTGACTTTTCTTAGCTGTGATTATGCTCAGAATGTTAACACCTAACTCATTATGTCTGGTAAAATATTAACACCATTACCACTGGTATGTATTAAAATAAAAATGTTTTTGAACTTTCAGAAAATAGCGCTTGTTGGCTGCTTTAGTCCCAGAATCTCTTTCTGGAAGCAAGTGAGGTTCTTGTTAGAAACCCGTAAGTATTCTTTGCTGCCTCTCCACTGCAAATATTCATGCTTTCTCCAGATAAACAGTAGAGACAACTCTGAAAAAATGGGTCTCTTGGATAGGCAGGGCACTCCCTGGAAATGGTATCTGGATAAAGGTTTCTGATTCTACACTGTTCCACTGCACATTTCTTTGTAAACCCCACCTAGCCACTAGGAATTTAACACTTCTGACCCACTATAACTTCTGGAGTTTGTGCTTAAGAGTTGTCTCTTAGAGACCATCTAGATTAAAAGTCAGACTAGGCCAGGTGTGTAGTCAAAAGAAATCTAGCAATTGTTATTCAGTATTATTGTAACCCGTGTAGACTAGGCCACCATTTGACAAGAGGACTATTGGCTTTTCTCCACATTCATTGTCATTCTCAATATTTCGATGTGTGGGGAAAAATCTGCAAGGTGCAGAATTCCCGCACCTGCCAACAGAAGCTCTGTCTGGCTAGAGGGTATAAAACTGAGCTTCAATATGCTTCTATATTATAAAGATAACCTTACTTTTCCTGCATAAGCCTTACTTGGAAGCTTAGTAGGAATCTAGCATCTTGAAAACTCGGGTCAAAGACTTTTGTTCAAGAGTGTTAAGGTTAATAAATCTCATGTTTCAAAAAACTAAAATCAAATTAGAGGTCATCCATTGGCTGAAAGACTTGTGATTCTCTGTAAAGCCCCAGGCCAAATTTCTTGCTTGTAACTGCTCAGTTCAAGACAATTTCCTCTTTCTGAGTACTTCATAACAGAATGTCAGCTTCCCACAAAAAGAAAGGAAGCGAGTATTCACCTTAAAAAAAACCCTACGTTTTTAGCTGAATTCACAAAAGAATAGTGAACATTTAGTTATTGGCCAAAGTTCATAAGCTGCCTGGTTTAAACAAAAAAATAAATTAGTTGCACATTACTTATAAGTATCCACTTATATTGATTATTAAAGCACAATAGTAATTTGCATGTAGAGACATATTTTTAACTATGCATCCTGATTTCAGCAGTGTTATGTAAGGTAAGCAAGAGCCATGAAGGCAATCTCCACATGGCACTGGTGTAAAGTTTTGCTTCTTTAGCCCACAAACAAGCTTTAAAGCGTCAGAAGAGACTCCTGAACATAACCATTAGATTCAAAAGCAGATAATTTTGAAGATCTATAGAAATAGCAGATCTATATACAGCAAACAGGTCATTTGCTTTATATTTTAGTTCTTCTGTTTGAAGAGAGAGTAACTTGTAGAGAATCAACCATTGGCTTGGAAGTTTGAAGAAGTGATTGTCAGGAAGTTGTCTAAGGTTCCCGCTTTTCAGTACCTGCATGTAAAAAATACCTTCACCACATGCCATATGCATTTAAGTAGCAAAATGCATTCATATAAAACTTCTAATTCATGTCACTGATGTCTCAGGTCAGAAAATGTCAGAAACCTGCAACTGCCCAGCAGAAGGGTCAATAATATATTATTCCTTCTAAAAGATAGATATGCTGACCTGAAAAAGGTAAATAATTTTATGTGTGTTAATAATTACATCTAATCACCAACACTGCACTCTTCTCAAGTTTTTCTTTGGCAGCACTATATGGAAAAATGAAGTTTTCCATCTCCTAACACAGGATTTCTTGTCACAGAACTAATACCAGAAAGGGCTATGATGACCATCTAATCTCTCTTTAATGCAGACAATGGAAATCACATGGTGATTCCTGCCTCGATCTCAACAACTTGCAGTTAAATAACAACAAGGTACCACAGATGCTTTCCCAAGACAAAACTCATTCCAATGGTCACTGGATGTGTTCTTTTTGCTGCTGCAATATGGCGATGAAGTGAGAAAGGACACACGAGATGGATGCTTGCTTACCTGCTTCTGAAGGTATATTCAAACATCAACTTATTTTCTCTAGACTGACAGCAAGCAGTTGGCAATTCATTGTTCTGAATAATTTTTGAAGAACTGACCCAGTGATAAAAGCTTCCATGTTTCCTAATATACTTTTTTTGGACAATGCTATACCAAGAAGAATCAATGGTTTTTAAAAAATAAGTAACTAATTGAATAATATTGGCAGTGAAGAATGCCAATAATTTAAGCCAGGATTGTACATACCAGCAGGAAATTATTCTGCTTTTATCTATAAACTGGTTAAAGTGTTGAATATGCATATATATTTGGCCTCATTATAGTCCTTTTTTAATGCTCCAGGTAACATACTGTATTGAATTTGATGTTTCACATGGTGACAACAGAAATTAAAAGAAAGCCCCTACCCTTTTTTGTTAGAAATCTGCCATCTGACCCATATATTGACAGACTCGGGCCGATAGCATACCTATGCAAAGCAGGTAATTGGTACTATCTGTGAACAGAATAAACACACCACCAGTGAACACTGCCCAGAAGAAAGCTTCTGCTGTACTGCAAACTTTGAGTTGGAAGTAATGCAAGCTGGTCCACTGGGAATAAATCTCACATTTAGTAGCACAGGTCAGTGTCATTAAAGCTCAATAATCCACTGCAAGGTTGCTTAAACTCAAATTATTTGAATAGGAGTCTCCATGGATTTAAGATGATGATAAAACAATGGTTTCTGTAAGGACTACATGTCCGTACAGACAACATATCTGCATGTCTACAAACAAGCACAGACACACACACAAGTATGCATCACACATGCACAAACACACCAGCTGTGATTTTGGCTTTTCTCAGCCTACCCTGGTTTTCAGTGATAATGACAAGAATCCAGACCTAATTCATTTTACATAATACTTTGAGTGTTTTTGCCCTTGTTATATTTCAATAACATAGAAAGGTCAATCAAAAACAAGAATTCTCACCTGAAATAAATAGCATTAAATTCTGACAAAACCAACTTTTCTTCTAAAAAGGTAACCTTTGGTCTTTTTCACTTGTGTGTTCTATACAGTAACCCAGTAGATATAAGCACAGGAGCAAAGCAGAGATTTTCCCCAGTACGTTTCCACTGGAGTTCAGCAATAACATATGCATTCTCAGGAAAGCAAATCATCTCTCTTTGATTATTACTGCAGGTTGCTACATAAAAGGATTGGTGGAATTTTATTCCTTCAGGTATGGTGAAAGAAAGAGAAGGAAAAAAAGATGACATACCGTTCGAGCCAAACTTTGCTTCAAATTACTAGTGTTGTGTAGTCGAAGCTGAATGCAGGTGGTTGCCTTGCGAAGAATTTCATGGCTGCCCAAAGTATGATTACTGCAATTGGGGGGGGGGGGAACAGGGGACACCAAACAAACAAATGGTTATCTCTGCTTGCCACTTCCTTCTTTTTTTCCTCTCTCTCCTCCTAAAAGCACCAGTGGACTAAATTCTAAGTGCAAAGCAGACTGAATAAAATAAAACTGGTACTTGGTACCTACTTCTGTGAAAACTGATAGGTTTTTGATTCTGCATATTTTCTGGTGAAACAATTTAAGTATAATTGCTTAGTTGTATCTTTAACCATTAAGTTCTGTAACAGAACAACCATAACACGGATAAAGAACATCCTAAACAAACTGCACATGCTCCTAAACCTTGAGATTATTCATGCATATTCTTCAAACCCAAAATTAGTACAATTTATACAAAGTATCTTGGTTATGAATGCACCACTGTAGAATGACTTGTAGTGTTTGATATCCAGCTTGAAAATAAACTATTAAGTTTGAAAATCATGTACATTAAGACAGGTGGCTGTTGATTATCAAAGAAATCAAAGTTCTCACCCTGTGCAGCTCACACAGAGATGGTAAAAGAAGCTGCAAGTCAGTCTTCCTCCTTCTCAAATCATATGCCAGCTAAGGTCTGATGCAGAGCTCTACTCACTCAGCTGGAGTGGTTCCTACAAACTACTCTGCTGGTCAAGGATGCTCTAGCACTCCATGACAGGGGAATTCCTTAGTCTTCAGAGTAGCTTCTAGTTCACTTATTACTCTTCGCAATTTCTTCTAAGTTATAATACAGCCTTAGTTTATCACTCTTAAAATTACTTGGAACAAAAATAATTTCACTGTTTCCCTTCCACTTTTTGTTTCAATCAGGTGAAATAACACAAAAATTATTTCAGAATTAAGGCAAATATGTTTACATTTAAAAAAATCCTTTGGGCTTAATGGGTAGGAAAAGTGACATTGATTTTTGCAAAGGCAAATTCATCACCAAAACAAGTTAATATGCATCATCAGTTACAACTCTAGCACATGTTCAATGAGATTCATGTTGCTTTTTTCAAGCCTTCAGCCACACAAGCGCCAAAAGGGATATTCCATATTTATGAAGACTTACAGCACGGTAAGTTGTTTCAGAACTCCCTGGGCCATGAAGGAAAGATGATTCTTTTCTGATTTGTCAAGTGCCATGGAAAACTCAGAATTCAGAAGGAAACTGTGTTTCTTTCTACCTAAAAGGGCTTTTGATGGAATGTCTGAATAAAACTGGCTGAATTTAGTTCCAAAAACACACTCACTCTATGAATAAATCATGGAAAGTGTGACTTGGGGGAGAGATTCATATCTCAAATGGCAGCAGAGGTCCCCAGCACAAGTGAATGGTTAAACTTAAATAAACGTGCTGTACATAATTTCCATTTAGCACAATTACAGGGAATTTATATATCTTGCAAATGTTCTGCACCTACACTATGCTGTAGTTCAGTAAAATACATATTCTCCATTAGAGGTCACAAAAGGTGTAAGTGTGGGTATAGCTGTTGTTTTTTTGTTTTTTTTTTTTTTAAAAAAATACATTAAAGGTCACAGAGGAAAAATCCATTTCCACCTGACATAACAAATACCTAAAGCAAGGTTCTCTGATAGTGCTTCTATACATTTACAAAATTCCTTGATTATAAGAGCATAAAGTACAGATGCAAGAGTGAGAGAACTTCACACTAACACAATGAAATACCTGTACTGGTGGAAAGCATATCACTGTTATGCCTCAACTCTTCTCAAATCCATTTACAAGCAAAAGTCCAAGTGACCAATTCCTGGTTCCTGGCAATGTACCAATGAAGAACTAAGCGGCTGATGCAGATTCTCTTCTGTTGCTCCTCAGCTCATATGTGTTGTGCCTACCCATGGCTTTCTTTAAACATCTTCGTCTTCTCATTTCACCTAATCATGCCTGCTTTGTGACTCTAATGATGAACTCTCCCCCATGATCCTTGCATCCTTCAGAACTGCCTCGTACCCGTTTTTTACCTTTTAACTTGCCATTATTCCTGCTCTTTCCATTTTGCTTTACCTCCCACCTTAGAACAGGCGTAGTAACAAGAAAATTACAAAGAAACACATCTGTGAGTCCTGAGTCACTTTTTCCTGATTCCTCCAGTATACAGATTCCTATTGCAATGCCAACGTTACACCAAGCCAATGACAGAAATTAGTATAGCTATACCAATACAGAGGAGCGTTCCGCTAGTATAGATTGGTATAGCTATACCCTCCTCTGTAGTTACAATTTTGTACCACATGTGTAAAAACTATCTTTTGCAAGTATAATTATTCCATGTCATCATGCTTCCAGGCAAAACAAGCTACACCAACAGAAGTTGAATTTTGTGGTTATAACTACATTTACACTACTGGTTTGTGTTAGCTCTGCTGTGTCAGGCAGATACTATACATCATCAAATCCTTTATTGACATGGCAATGCTGCCTGAAACATTGCAGTCAGAAGTACTGGCCATACAGTTGACTTCACGAGTCGATTTTATTTGCACAAATACAAAGATAAATGTTTTGACAGGTATTGTGACACAAGAGACTAGACAAAATGGATTAATGCCTCAATAAAATAATGTGGAAACCTGGTCTAGATGAAAAGTGAACTACAAGAAACAGAGGTGTAGTTTTGCCATAGACTGACAGACTACCTTTTAGCCATAGCCCAGGCTGTAACACACTATGCAGTTCTGCTACTATACCTGTACTATTAAGATAAAAGTAATATGGCCCCCTTTGGAGGACAGTATGATTATTAGTAACTGGTTTACAGTGCTATGAGCTCTGTAAAGCAAACACAAATGAAAATGCTACAACATTATTAACTCAAGTGTTTTCCCCCTATTTTTTGCTGGAATTACTATGTGGAGAATACAGTTTCGATGAGAATGCCATGATAAAAGACAAAGCGAAAGGCAGTCTTTGTCTTTAAGAGACATGGTAATGAACTGGTCAAAGTAAAGCGACTTGCCTGTGGTGAAACAATATATCAGAAGCAGAGAAAGGGAAAATCCCTCAGTCGCTTGAGACTCCCTCACCACTGGATGATTTTACTTTCCACACAGTAAAGTTCTCTGATGTGCTATAAGCTCCAAATCCTAATACAGTTCAATCAGACTTTATTTTTTTAAAAAAGGACTCAACTAAGCAGCATCTCTGAATGAGAAACTTAATCCGCAGTGACAAGAGAAAATGAAGTTTATTTTTCAAAGAACATATTCGACCAAAAGGTGCTTGTTTCTTATGATCCCAATCTGCATGAATATAACTTTGCCTAGTGCATAATTAATAGCTTAAACTTGAGTGAAAACCAATTCTCTTTTAAATCTCAATTCTCAGAGAACAGAATTAGTAAGGCAAAAAAAAATGTCATCAATAAGGTCACAGGCAAGTATGTGAGCAGAAACGGTAAGCATTTAGATTTTTCTATTCCATACCCCTGCTCACTATGTTGGCTAAGCTGCAAAGCAGTGATGTAACCGTGCAAATTATACTATGGTAGAGTGTGGATGGAATTAAAAATACATATGAAAAAATCCTTTAAAAAAATCCAATGCCTTCAATAAAAAAAAAAAAAAGTCATGTTTAGAAACAAAGCTTATAAATATCCCTGGACTACATTCCTTTGCTGGGTCTGCGTTACTGCAACCTCTTGCTAGCAGACAGTTTAATAAAAAAATAAATTAAAAAAATTAAAAAGAATGCCCCTTACTCTCATATACACTCATGTGCTTTGTTTTATTAGGCATTTCAGGATGCTCTGAGTTTGTGGCTTTTAGTTCTAAAGGTAAAAATGTCTAAACAGAGAATTTATTCATTGTCGTCACATGAGAAGGGTTGGTTTTGGTTTGCTGCTGGCATTGAGAGCTAGGAATTATTTGACACAAGCTGCTTAACCCCAATTTAATTTATTTTTATATACAACTTTCATGAAGGGTATCATAAAATCATTTTTAGGGGCAACCATTCTAAAACTAAGGAAAGACAGGAAACTGTGAGAGCAAGATTTACAGGTAGATGTAGAAGGTTTGGATAATGGGATGATAAAGCAAAGAATTTTTAGAAACAGCAAATGGTCCTCCAAGAAATAAAATATGATCATGAACAGGACAAGTGTAAGGGAGTGGAGAGCATACCCACAGCTGGGAAACCCAGAGAACAAGGGTCTATGAATACATAAGAAAATCAGAAACTTCCATGACTAGTGGTAAAAACTGATGACATAAATAGGGGTTTTTTTACTCTTCTCTTCTTTCAAGGAGTCTCTGTCTTTCAGACAGGGTTCTGCATCCAGATGCACTTACGCTGAACATCTTAAAGAAGGAACTGCAGCAAATCAACTGGGGTGGTAACTAACATATACCTTACAATGACAGAAGAGGCAGGGACAACGTGGCAATGAATCCTGATATCTTCTACAGGCTCTGTAAGAAAAATTTGAGGGAAAAGGAAGAGTAGGAAGAAAAAGAAAGCCTGCAGACTGAGGCAAGGTCAGGATTTCTGAACAGTAAACAAAATGAACTTAAAGACTAGAAGCCAAACAAGATTCCAAATCAGAATTTCACAGATGGCTTTATTAGTTATGGACTGATCTGCACCCTATACACAGCCTTCTGATTTTTTTTAAATTTGGATATTTGAAATCTGATATTCTACTTGTGAGTCGGACAGGATGTGAGCTCAAGGATATCTCCATAAGAAGGGAATAATGAATGATGAAATCTTGTGGTGCTGAGTGTAATGCTTATTAGCACACAAGTATTTTTTCCCCATCTCATTCAAAGCTAAATGGATTCCAGAAATCAAAGTCTTTCAGGTGCTTTTGCAGGAGACAGGGTGAAGTGTTCATTAATACAATCCAATATAATAGTAAATGAAAGCTTTTGACAGATCTTCACGACGTTGCCTGGTTCACTAAACCACTCTGGTCTGAGAACATTTCATCACATCATCATTTTGGCTTCAGTTTATTTTTTTCTGGATTACAATAAAGCAGGAGCAGCAGAGTATTTATTCCCTTTGCTGTCTCATAACTTAAGGAACTTCTACTGGAACTCATCCCTGAACAATTTCCAAATACTCTTCTGGGGAAGAACTCTGCACAAGTACATCAAATCACTCTGTTAGCAACATCGCAGGGAAAGCAATTTGCACTAAAAGATAGCCCAAACATAGGAAAAATTTAAGGTGGTCAAGGGATCATTATGGTCTGGGGTTTCAAATTTCAGATACAGGACTCTGATGAGGAAGCAGAAGAAAGGGAGCTGAAAGTACAGCATAGTATAGAATTACAAGTTGCTGAGGCCAGAAGTGCAGCTCAGTGCTTTCTGCATGACAGAGAAGGAGCAAAGCAAAAAAGCTAAAAACATTATTGACCTTGTTTCACTGCTAATGAGACGTGCAGAGATTCTGCAAGTGCAGGAATTTAAACAGTCCACTATTGATGTGTTCTTCCCAAAAGTGAAAATAAAACTGTTTAGAACATATTGTACACTGTACTGAAACGCACTGAGCTCACCCTCAATACAATGACTCATTATTTCCATTTTCTTTAGCAATTAGTTTCAAATGAGACGAGAGTCTTGAAAATAAGAAAAAAGCTCTGGCCTTCCGATGTAATTAACAGATCTATGTATGACCTGATTCTCTGCTTAGCGGTACTAGCATTGTAATGCTTCACACAGTGCTCTGCTGTACCAGTTCCTGCTTTACGGAGATTTGAACAAGTGAAAAGCAGGCTTAGAAATGTTGAAGTCTCCATCTTTAGTTGCAAAGCATAATTCACCATTAACATGTGAACATTTGACCCGTGTACCTCTTTAAATGTAGAAGTGTCCAAGCTGGATATAGAACAAAGCTAATTTACGCAGTGTGACACTTGCTCTCACAACTGCATTACTTTCATTAATCAAGCTGACTTGCTCTGTGCTAGTTCAGGTAATCTTTACAGTATACTGCAAATATGATTGCTGCTAAAATTTTCCCTTTCATTTATAGACTATAGTATTTCATATAACACTTTTTACGTATCTAACAGATGAGCTGTGATTTCTGCAGTGCTAGATTAACATGTTACCACAGAACTGCCAACTTCTCCCCTTCTGCTGAAAGTCACTGTCCCTACAGCACAGCTCATGCCAAGAGCCTGCACTTTAAGCTGCTTCAACACAAAATCTGCTCACTTTTGCCAACAGCTGAATTTAAGCTGCCAGAGGGCAAGAAAAAACTAGCTGAGTCCAGTAGTGCTTTCAACCATCACAAGAGTTTACTTGAATTAATGTGAATCAGAGCATTCACTTCCTTACTTGTAGGCTACACACATTCAGGAAGACCTGTTTGTACATATAATGTGTTTTTCTTCAGCTTGCAGTCAGCACCAAAGTGCTGACTTCATTTGCTTTACTACTGCTGCAACTGGATATGAAGAAAAATAACCTATTATGCAGCTGTTTAACACTGTTTCTCCTCTCTTTGGTGATTTCCCCCTTTGAGGATATACACACCCCCTCATGCTTATAACACTCGTATGAGTTACCGGAAGTAGCAGCATCCTTGTATTATAGCTGAGAAAGACCAGAAGGGTAACACAGTAAAACAAATTATTCAAGGCTGCACAACGCTTATATAAAGGAGCCAGGATTTTAATCTTTGCACTAGAACACACCATCATCTCTGTAGAACATAAGTACCACGTGTTCCTGGAGTTTCAGAAACTATACATTAAGAGTTTGGAGCATAATACTCTAACTCTTCTTATGGTTCAGTTTACATGGCATGTAAGCAGAGTGCATTAAATGCACTGCTTATATTACACAATACATACTCAATAGCATCTCTTAATGAGATACTTACTTTTGTAAGAATTCATCAGATCCACAAACACTTAAAAGACATTCCTCTTGGACTGGGTATCGATTTGTACAACGGAGGATCTCTACAATTAAGTCATGAGTGATACTGCCAGCTGTAAATAAAGACAGCAAGAAAAATTAATAGTAGCTTGCTAGAGAATTCCAGGCTAGATACTTAAGCAAAGAAAATAAGAATTTTTTTGTAATTCCTAACTACTGCTGCAGACTAGCTCCATCAAGAGGAATTAGATCAAGCAACACCAGATTTATTTTTTTTTTCTTCAAGCTCTCTACAAGTCACAGAATCTATGTCCTTTTAGAAGAAATTAGCAATTTGTTAGGTAGCTGGAATGAAGAGCTGAGTAACTTTCCCAAGCAGAAAGGAAGAGACAAATAGCAATTTTTTTTTTGCTGATGAATATCTTAATACATTCCCTGTGTGCGAATATGGTCTGATGCAAAAGTTGACTCTGTTGCTGCTCATGACACAAGAAGGTTCCAGAATTTTACTTGCTATTGTTTCTGCTGTGCACACGTTTTTAAGCTATAACCAAGAAGTAAATTATTGTTCAGATGCATTTTTGTATGTTATATATTACATTATTTAATGCCATGCATAGTCACATTATAATAGTACAGAAATATATGAAATATATAATATATTGTTGTAATACATATAAATTAAGAAGTTGTACGTCAGTTCATACAATCTACTGTTCAGAAATATTTCAGCATTTTGAGATTTTGCTCCAGTGCTACTGCAGCTTTTTAAGCCATTTTCCAACCCTGCCAATAAACTTCCTCTCTGTCCATTTTAGAAGAACTGATCAAAAAATGGAAAAGAATAGCTGCGTAATCTGGCAGTCAAATTGCAAACATGTCTGATAAGTTTGGTCTTTACAGGCATGCAGAGCACACTGCACCAGCACTGATGCTGCAAGCCCGAGATACCCCTTTCTAGTGGCAAAAAGTTCTGACTCTTCAGTGAAAAGTCTTCTTGTGCTCTACCAAGATTGTTTTACAATGCAAAATAAAGTCTGGACTTCCACCACAATTCTCAGGCAATCTCCTTGTCTGTAGTTGATAACAGAAAAGCCAAAGTAGATTTTCCTTTCAGTTTTTCATTCATGGTATTTCTTTATCACTTCAAATTTATCATCCACAAAGCTTCTAGTAAGAGCTCTTAAGTGAACTTTTTGATATAAAAAATGGAAACTACCTACAGTTAAATACAAATCCCCAGAAACTAAACACGTAACTCACACTTGTGTGTGGACTAATTTACACTGGTCCAGGTTCAGACAACTGGATCAAACTGAGCCTAACCAACCAGTTTCATTGGGTTTAATGGTGTTCTGAATTACACAGTCACCCACAGCAGTCAATTAATACTGGCAAATCTGGTTCAGAGTTGCTATGCTATTACTTTAGAACAAACCAAGAAATGCAAAATAGTTTTTGCAGGGAAGTTTAAGGGGATGCAATACTGAAAAAACTTCAGAGAACAGCTGACATTTCTAGGGGAGGGGGCTGTGACTAAAACAAAGCTGACAAAAACCAGAACTGGTTACCATAGCTAGCTTGTTTTTTGCTTTGGTTTGGTTTTCCCTAGGGAAAAACAAATTCATCAACAGATTCAAAATTTTAATTTTCTTTGCAAAGCCATTTTTCTTTTGCTCAGAAAGCCACTTTAATTAAACATTAAAACTAATAAGACTGGTAGAAAAAACATCTAGCCCTTCGACAACTCGCTGTTTTAAGCAACTCCTCATAGCTGGTTTAACATGTAAACCACAGTGCCTGTTTGCTAAATTTATTACACACCAGAAAAAGACGACTGGCACAGAATCTTAAATTAAAATTGTAATGTGCACTTTGAGGTCACTCATTGGAAAAAATCTGCAACTTGCTAATATCATTCATTTGCACTCTGTAGACCCATTTTCCTTTCCTTACTCTGCCAAATGTTTTTGCATGACCGAACAATTCTTTATATTAGATGGGGCAAAAAAGCATACTCCCTCCCCCCACTTTAACTATTTCTTATTGTTCACTTAGTGTGTAAGCAAGCTTAGAATAGTGACTGTTTCTTATACCCCCTTCAGTTTTAGCTGTGCCTTCTAAAGCATTTTTGTAAAGTTAAAGAGACTGAAAATTGAACAATATGTAGGGTAAATGATGCTATATGATAAAACTTTTGCCACTATTTAAGACTTTTGCATTACAGAGAACTCAGTGTAGATCCCTTGTCTAGCTGACAGAAGTGCTGGAAATACTACCTTCTGGTCCAAATGTCCCAAGATCTTCGGCCCTTACTTTGTAGTTGATACAACCTACTACATTTCCAGGCTTTCCAATAACTATGTAGATGCTCCCAAATCAAGCAACCAAACTTGTATGAATAAATATGTCAGTCTTGGCTACCTTATTTATGAGGATTCTTTTTTTTTTTTTTAAATATATGTTGACTGATATTCTGTAGAGCTTTGGATTTTCAGCTTTCAACCCATCAAACAAGCTAATACTCAGCTTGTTACAGCCAAATAATTCCTTGACAACTCAAGAAATTATTCATTTTTTTAAAAAAGTCTATCACTTAACGAAGCAGCACAGGAAGACAGAGGGAAGATGATTTAATTTATTTCATTTTTGCATGTATGGCTTAAGAAGTAAAAATTACTAGAGCTGGAACCAAAGATTCTCCCATTCACCACAAATACAGGATGCACAGGAGCAGTGGCAGCTTCCCACAGTCACTAGTGACAGAGTAGTTTAGATTGGGAAGGACCTCAGTAGGTCCATCTAGTCCAGCCTCCTCCCCAAAGGAGGGTTAACACTGAATTCAGACCAGCTTGTTCAGGGTTTTGTCCTGTAAGACCTTAAAAACCTCCAAGGATAGAGACTCCAAAACCTCTGTGGGAAAACTTTTTTCTCCTTTCATTTTACAACTGACATGTACTTTCCCTGACCTGCACATAGCCTTGGGTGCAGAGGAGCCTTAGAGACTGCAGACTCTTAAGTTCTGGACTCAGAAACAGAGTCAATGCTATGAAAAGTTCCACGACTATATGGGGACTACCTTTACACTTTAAATTAGGCACAAGTTTAAATTCCTTCTGGACCAAAGTCTAAATGGTGGCCCATTTGAGACTGCCAAAATCAGTCGCAACTGTGATAAAAGAAAGTAGAGATCTACACATTAGCAAAGTTTGATATTAAACGTGACTTTAATTTTACAGCAAATATATTGAACATGTTTGACAAAGTATGCACTCAAGACTCACATAAGGCTTGCTCTCCAAGTATCTTTCCAAGTAACAAATGAATTTTGTTATCATCTCCATGGAACTGAACTGTGGAAAGATATGGATACCTTAATCACTTACCACATTGCGTAAGAAGCAGAGGGTATGGTGAAGAATCTGTCCAAACACTGATTCTGAATTTTGATTCACCAAGGATATGGTCTGGGAACCTTGTTGCAACACTCCAGATTTTCCCAGTGTTTGTCTTGAAGTCAAACGCAGGATAGGCATTTCTTATTCTGAAAAGAACATGTGATGAAATCATGTCTAAGTAGGTATGCATTTCAGCTCTCTTGAAAGAGCAAAAAAAACTTCTACAAGATCTCTATAATAATAGTACAGAGAGAGCTGTTAGGAATAAAGTTTTGCGCAGAGGGGAAAATGGTAGCAACTCAAACTTTGTTTTCATACGTTAGTGAGATAACCACATAACAGATAGTGCACATAGAACTACTTTTACTTAATAGGAAAACCATCAGTAAAATCTTCATGATCTTCGCAGAATCCCTGCTTGAGCTTGACCTCAGTGAAGCCAAAAGGAGTTTAACAGAGACTTGAGTGTACACTGAGCACAGTAGAAATGAGGGTGCTCAAATATGTGCTTAAACAAAGTTTTAACATAAAACTAACCAAGAGCACGTGCACAGACAGATGCAACTAGGACAGCTGGTCAAAATGACTACAGGAACATGCTTTTTATGCAAAATTTTAGGAAGTCCCTATTCTGACAGTGCTCTAGAAACCAATCTGAAATCCTCATTACTAAAAACTTTGGTATTTATGTAAATGTCTGTAGAGAGCAATAACTGTTACAGTCATTGAGTCCCTCTGATATACCATTACCTATGAAATATATTGCCCCTCCTCCTTCCAATTACCAGAGACCTGCAGAAGCTAATTCCTCATGAGGTACCATTTCCTAATGAACACTGGTCACAGGTATTATGTCTGTCATCTGAGATTAAACTTGCTTTTTAAGCAAATACACTTTGCAGGTGCAGGTAAGGGTACATATTGTACCAGCTGAAGCTTTACATTTCACTAATTGGCTTGAATATTTTAGTAGCTAAACTCAAACATCCTGTACTAAGCATACTGCATTCTTTTCTTAGTTCAAGTAGCATTTTGTAGCTTCTGAGTTGGCAGTGATTTATACCATTTCTGATTACAGTGTATTTTGAGCCACAGTTCTCTCGCATAAAGTTCTTCATTACTGTGTTACCTCCTGCCTCAGGGCTGCCACCCAAGTCTCTTAAACAACAGTTAAAACTACTCTTCTGTGCCATGTATTTCTATAGCATGAGAAGGAAAAAAAGCCTAGGCTTCCAAAATTAATAATCCAATGAAGCAGCCCATTTCTTATAATGAAAAGCCACAGGGCACAATGTTTCAGTGGGGTAGGAGGAAATGAGGCTTGACAATACCTCCAGTACGAGGCAGATTTATACCCATAGTAAAAAATCATTATACTACAGAGGCTGCTTTGGTGACCTATGTAGTTGATGTTAGCCTATTTTCTTCGCGAGCAAGGTACACACAAAGCTTTCCCCTATCACCAAATTCACTCTTGTAACCTGTTTCTGTAAGAAGGCCAAGGACTGAATAAGACTGGAAACACTACCCTTTCTCAAGCATCAAATTAATGGGCTACATACACACACGGGGCATGAATCACCTCGTCAACTTACTGGCAGTCATCTCAAAACTAAGCAAACCTCATCTCTTTCCCTATAGCCACACTACCTGTATTTTAAGATAATGTGGGGACAGAAATTTGCTTTTTATACTTTTCAGATAAAAATGTATTCAGTTCCAGAAAGTGTTGCCCATTTATGGCCATCTATTGTTTTCAAGTGATTAAAGGGCTTCTGGTCTGAGCAGGTAGGTGAAACATGCTCATCACAAAATTTTGAAAGGTTAGGTCTTCCAAGGCATAACTGAAGTACTACACAAGTATTACATGAAGAAAATCTTGCGCTATTTGCTTTCTGTGCTGCAACAACTCAGTGTATGCAGAAAGTACTAACTTTTATAAAGATTTGCTATTTCACAGCATTTCATAACACTATGTATTCCTCTGCAGTGCAGAACATATCCTTGAAGAGGTGGAAGAACTCTGCATTTTGCAGCATTCAACCCTGAGACTATCAGCTTGGCATCTTCTGGTATCAAACTCACATTAGGATGTATTCTGAAGCCACCATGGACGAATGTTGAGTATAGCTATTTCCATAATTGTAGAAGTAACCTGATAAAGGGATTTTGAAAACTGCTTTACAGTTGAATACAATGAAATGTTTCGATTATACATTGCTACCAGTACAAATATTACCTAGAGAAAAACATGATGGGTTTCTATTTGAGCTACAAGCTCGAGGTGCAAGTCTGCATGACACAGAGTTTGAATTATATAATCTTGCCTCTGATGTATAAAACTGCCAGTTACTGAGAGTTTGGGGGGACTGGAAGGATGCTCATTTGGCAAGACTGAATATGTTAGTTATTTGCAAATGTATGACTTTTTTGGTCCTTTGTTTGCTGTGACATTTTGTCCTAAGAATGCTTTCCTATTTATTTGACAGAAGAAAAGCAAAGGTTGTTCTTATTTTCTTTTTAAGAGTATTTGCTAGTGATGCACATTAAACAAGTTACTGCAAAACAGGAATGGCTTAATTCTATTAATCTTTTTAGCCCTATAAACAAACTCATTTATTCACAAAAAAATCAATAGAAAGCTTTTCTTATAATCAGAGTGCAAAGTTAAATGTAGAATGTTGGGACATTAAAAAAAATCTGAGTATCTGAGAGGAAAGTCTGTCAATGTGGAATGTGCCTCCATGCATCTGACCTTAGTAGAATCGGGTTGGGGTTCAGACTGACTGTGAAAAAAAAAAAGAAAACTGAGATGTATGTGAATGAGCATATGTTTTGAAGCTGACCATCCACCCCACGTGAATGTATAATATATTCACTGTTAATTTCAGGGCAACAAACTGGATTTTTATTTTTTAATTTTTTAAGTGAAGCAGGCTTGCCTGACCTTGAATACAGTCAATTCATTGCAGTCTAAGAAAGAAACAAAACTATTCCATTTTCCAACTACTTTTCTGGGGGGAAAAGCAGGCATTCGTGCTAACGACTTGATAGTGTGATCACTGAGTATCTACAAAGGAAAATGAATCTGCACAGATGGTCTAAAAACTTACACTTCTTAGTGCTCTTGGATTTCAACACAGTTTCTAAAGCAAAAAAGTTCAGTTCCATTAAGCCACACTATAAACTGTAACGGTAAACAATAATTAAAGGAGTTTTTGTCGCTTGCTAAGTCTCACTTTTCATCATGACAGTATGTAGTAATTCTGTCCTCAGTCAACTCCTCCAATTCTTTTTTCCTGCTCAGAGCTACAGAGGCACTAATACTGTCCAAGACAATGGCAGAAAATGGATCTTTAGTTTCACACACTATAAACCATCAACAGTGAAGAGTTAAATGTACTTATCACCGATAAAGGGGACAGCTAAGGGTGAAAATATTTTTGGAATTAACATTCCTTTGTGGATTTCAATCTTTAAACTAAAATTAGGAGGGTTTTCATATTTAAGTAGATACTGGACTTACGGCAGTGTTCCAGAATGCAGGGTGTGGTGAGTTGACCTTAGCTGGATGCCAGGTGCCCACCAAGCCACTGCATCACTCCCCTCCTCAGTGCTGGGAGGAGTGGGTGGGAGGAGGAGGGGAGAAAATAAGATGAAAAAAAATTCTCGTGGGTCAACATAAAGGCAGTTTAATAAAAGTAAAAGCCGCATGCAGAAGCAAAGGAAAACAAAAGATTTATTCTCTGCTTCCCATCAGTAGGTCGCTAATGGCCAGCCGTTTCCTGGGAAGCAGGGCTTCAGCATGCATAGCAGTTGCTCCAGAAGACAAACGTAACAATGAATGCCCCCCAATTCTCCTCCTTTCTCTTAGCTTTTATTGCTGAGCAGATGTCATATGGTATGGAACATCCTTTTGGTCAGCTTGGGTCAGCTGTCCTGGCTATGTTGCCTCCCAAGATCTTGCCCAGCTCCAGCCTACTGGGTGTGTGGTGGGAAATGTTGGAAAGCCAGCCTTGATGCTGTGCGAGCACTGCTCAGCAGCAGCCAAAACACTGGTGTGTTATCTACACCTCTCCAGCTACCAATACAAAGCATAGCACTGTGAGGGCTGCTACGAGGAAAATTAACTCCCTCTCAGCCAGATCCAGTACACAGGGATAATCAATCCAAATAATCTAGATAAGTGAAATGTCATAGTTGGCTGAATAAAGTTTTTTCATTACTTACTTCTCCACTGCATTGCAAAAAACAATCATGTTTTCATTACTTCCTTGATTTGCTTCAACCAGCTGGATAGACCAACCTGTAACCTAAAAATACCAAAACAACACCAGAAGAAATAAAGCACAGTTATTTAGGTAACAGAAGCAGAAAGAGCATAAGGCTAAGCTTGCATTTAGTTCCATGAGAACTGTTTCGTACCTTATCATCCCTCCTCTGACTTGATGCAGCTCCAAATAAGCACAAATAACCCAATTTTGACTGTACTCCAAATGTTTTCAGAGGAAAAAAAAAGTCACAATGCATTAGCTACCCTGGATTTAACGATTATTTTCCACCCCCTCTATGTAGAATATAAGGAATTCCAGATAAAGCTTTCAAAATTCACCTAGTGTTAGAGCACAGATAACTCTAAATGCAGAAGATGTATGCCTAGTTTACAAAAGGGAGAAAGGACAAAATGAGGCTTATGCCGCAGTAAGTTTTAATCCATATTTTCTCTTTTTCTGCCCTGGAAGGAAGCTCAGGATCCCTTCAAACCCCATAAACCTGTCATGTAATTTGCTAAAAAAGAGAACAGGAAGCCAGTATACTCTGTTGAACATGAAAAATCCCCAGATACTTTCTCTAAACTTGGAAAGCACAGGTCTGAGCCACTATTTTGGCTCAAAGCACCCTCTTGTCTGTTTGCCATAGTACCCTTCAGTCAGAATATAACCCTCAGGAAAGAGCTTAATACTATTATATCTGCAAGCCCATTCTACTGTTGTACAGGGAGACATATACAAGGCTCAAGTGAGACAGCAACTTTTAAACCCCTTCAGAAAGAGAAGCAACTAATGACACGTCACAGAAAACTGAGATATAGCAAAAGGTGTATTTTATAATTTTAATAATAATTTATATACAAGTATGTAAATTTATAAATAATAAACCAAATTTAAGATTTTTTTTTTCCTTGACAAGGAAGTGCAATATGCATGAAAAGATGCAGACTGGGAAATTTTACTTACAATTTAAAAGATGGAATAAGTATAAAAGATGAAGGATTTGTTGGGAGCTTGCTAGTGGGGAGATCACAATGGTAGAACCGAAAGCTCAGAATTTACAAACCTTTTATAAATACCATCAGTCTTGGGTCTCATTGTATGCAGTATTTTCATTAACCACAATGGCACAAGCATTAGGAGAGCGCTTATGAAGTTTAAAAATAATAAGGGAGTATAGGGATAGAGGGAAAAATTGAAATGTCTGGCAGGAAAAACAATAGCCCTGAGGGTTGAAATAAGAGAGTGAAATTAAATTTAGCAATACATATTAGCAACTCATCAAACCCTGAGATTCTAAGGACTGCTGAACAAGCTCTTTCAAAAGTCACTTAAAACATAGCACCTCCACTGGTTCATTTTTTTCCCCCCTTGGTTAGATACCTATCTTACAACTCACTTCAGCAGACAATAATAAGAACTTCTGGTGGAGGTTCACTATTTAGAAATTATGAATGATTCAGTAACAGTAATGGCCTCCCAAAATTATGTAGTCATAAAAAAAACCCACAACAAAAACAAAAAAACCAGCAACAAAAAAACCATTCCTGATCACACTTACCCCAGGGTAGACAGTTTTAAAAAAGATACATTGACAAGGCTCTACAAAGTTTGTATCTGGGATGTTGTGTACCCCTACGTTCCAGATGGAGGAATTCAAGCTGGAACAAGCTCAGAGAGGCATTGCTGTGTTTGTGGGTGAGCTCTACAGCCAGGAGCAGGAACACAGCTCACGGAGCACAGTAGGCAGGTAAAGCTACAGCAGTTGTTGCAGCAGGGGTGCAAAGGGAGCCCAGAACCTGCACTGAAGACTACGCAGGGATGGCAGTGACATGCCATATATGGTCCCGTCTTCATCATGGGGTGCAGAAACTGCCCCTGTGGATAGCAGAGGTTTTAACCCACATACAGCTCCAGAGGAAGGATGCTGCAACCCAGGTCTCTGGCAGTAGGGCTTGCCTGGTTCCTCTTCCTGGGGCTGAGGACAGCAGCAGCCTTGCTGGTGGGAGCTGTTCTCTGGCTGCAGTGCACAGCTGCTGTGAAGGAGCTGCAGGAGGAGGTGAGCAGTCAGGAGGAGGAACAGGAGATTGACAGGGACTCTGCAGAGCTAAGGACCACCCAAGCCCTGTGCTGCAAAGGAGGGACAACTTAAGGGTACCATACAGAAGCAGTGGATGGAGACTCGCACAGGTGGGAAGGCTGGAAACCTGCTGCTTCCAGCAACAAAAAAGTCTTTTCCACCTGCAGTTCTGTCATTCCACAGCAGGTACAGTGCCCTGGAAAAAGTGCATGGAAAAAGAGAAATAGCGGATAAATGAAAAACTAAGAAAACTAGGCCACAGGTAAGAAAAGGTGAGGCTAGGACATGACACTGAATGGGACTGAAGATATTAAGAGCAAAACCGCAACTGGGAACTGAGGAAAGGGGAACAGAGAGGAATTAAGCAAGGAGAGGGCCAAGACTGGGAAAGGATGATTGGCCATGAGGACATGAGTATGGATCTTCAAGTTCATGGCTTGAAGAAAAATGTGATCAAATAATTACTAAAAGAGGACAAAAGGAGCTTGACAGACAAAGCTGGAATCCAGACCCTCTCCCGCAGGAGACAGAAGTAATACAGGAGCCCTCTGCCTCTCTGTGCCTTTGCTGGCAGCATTTCTGAATGTAGGATTCATTCAGAAATGGCAAACAAGAATCCTGTGTAGACTTACTAATAGTCTGCACAGAGGGAATTAATATACCTTTGCTAACCAAATCAAATTCATTCTGGTGGTAGAGGTGTACATAATAGATATACAGTTCCAACCCCAATGATGAATCATGTGGATGAGAGATTTAGTTTTATCATTTTTCTTTACGGGTGTCCAGAAACTTTACTTTCTTCCCATTGTATATAAAGGTAAAATATTAATTATATGATCACACATTATTTTTCTGTAGGACTCCAGTCTCCACTCATTGCAAATATCAGAAAGCGTGCAGTGAATGAGACAGAGAAATGCATATGGAGAGAACTGATGACAAAAGGGACAAAGTAAGAGTGCATCTCTGGACAACTGGAATCTTTCTTTTCCCATCTACAGATTTCTCACATTATGCTAATCAAGTCACCTGAACCATCCTTCCCAAATATGAACATTAACTGTGTATTTTTCATTTCTGGAGCACGTGAACTGAAATCATGAAGTTTGGACTGATGACTAGGCTTGGGTGAGGAAGCAAGTCTTGCTAGTTATTCTGAAAACATTAGATTCTAAATATCGTAGATAGAACAGCCAATCTATTGGATACTTTTTAGGTTGCATTTCAGTTTTCTTTCTAATATAGAGAAAATAATTAAAATCTCTTCTCACAGGGGTGTTATGAAGATAGTTTCTTTAGTGTTTTTGAACATTTGACTTGGTGATGACAAGGCGAAAGTAAATTAACATTTCCTTTATTACACTGGACTTATTTTGATTAGCACACATTAAATAAAGCCTAGGGCCATACAACCTCATCCAAGAGCTAAGGATCAGAATGACAGTATGACTTCAGCAATGTGAGTATTTCACCTTGCATACCTACGACTTATCTCAATGTTGATCTCCATGTTTCAGTATCTTTTCATTTCTCTCTGTCTGCAGTCTTGGTTCTCATCTCCTACTACTCAGATGCATCATTTACTCATCCTGGACTCAGCAATCCAATTTGTGCTCATTCTCTTTCTTTTGCTGTGGTGCTCCACTTTTCCAACTGCTCTGACAGTCTTACTTGACATCAGCCCTGTCACCCCACAGCTGCTCTTATCTTTTCGAAAACTCCCAGACCAGTAGCAACGAGTTACTTTTTCATAGGCTTTTTTTACCCTTCCCTCTCCCAACTTTCACTCTTATTTTCCCTCTCTTACCATCTCAAGGTTCAGTTGCTAGCTCCTTGCCCTGGCTCTCTTTCTTATCGTGACATGGCTGTTTCTCCCTGAAGGAATTCCCGAGACCTCACTGATTTTTCTGCTACAAATCAATTCTGTTCTCTCTCCCATTTCTTCCTCTTCTAGTTAAACAGCTCGAATACTTCCCTGAATTAATCAAATCCTCCCACACACTCAATTGTAGTCACCCTCGACTCACTCTTCTCTTCCCTCCCCTATAATTCTCTCCTCCTCCATCACAGAAGCACTTGTGCCTGTTCCTATATGCCTGCTTCCTCCAGCACCTCTTCTTCCCGTACCACAATTTAATATCCTCCTGCTCGTATCCCACTATTTTCTACTTTTCTCATGAGAAGGCTTGTTCTTTTCATCAAGATGTCAGTATGCTTTAGTTTTCCTATCATAAGTAAAAAGCAACAACAGCCTTTTGTCTCTCCACCTATTCATCCCTTCCTCTTTTGTATTCACCACTGAACTTCCAAAATGTGTTGCCCAGGATTAATCTTAAGAGATCCTGTCCTCAGATGTATTTCGCCCACCTCCCTGCCTCCCCATCTGTCTCAGTCTGCATACATTTACTTCTATAGTTCTCCCTATTCACAAACATAGAAACAAGTCAATCAAGTGTTTCTTCCCCTTTGCTTTATAATACTGTGATCACTTCGAGTTAAAAGCAGGTGAACCTAAACCGTCTTTAATATTCACAGTGCAGAGGTATCCTGTAGGCTATTTCAGGATTCCTATAATGATTCAGAATGCTAACAAGGACTAGAAGAAAAGCAGGATTTATTATTTTCTTTTTTTCTTTTCTATGTCAGGATTTTGAAAGAAACAAAATGAAGAGAGATATAACATCAGAGATTGTCATGGGAGTCCCATAAGACACTGCTGTTAAAAACAGCAAAATCACGAATGGAGCTATGAACACCTGATGGAAGGAGGAAAAAAAAGAGAAAGTATTTGCTTCAAAAAGACAGCTAAGAACAGAGTGTGTCACAGGATGCAGGTTCCAGTTATAGTAGATATGTCTATTTTTAGAAAATAATTATATATGCACATATAAGTGCATGCAGAACATGGTATGTTTCACCTCTCGAGATCAGGATATGTTAGCCAAACTAGACAGAGAGACAATAATCCACCTCACCAGGAAAACAGATTCAGCATAATATATTGTTATTTTTCAGGTTTCATATGAATCTCAGGTTTCGTATTGACGACAAAGATTTGTTGTCTTATCTCTTTCAAACATATCTTACTCTACGTAGCTGTACTTACCCCTCTGTGGCAGTTTTATGGTTCAATGAGCCTATTGGAGCATTCTAGACCATAATCTAGATTCTCTTCTGGTGTAAAACAGTAAGTTTCCATTAGAGTCAATGGAGATACTTAATTCTATACTAGGGGAGGAACTGGCCCTATTACTTTAAAATGAAGTATTTTTTAATAGCTAGGTTGCAGAAATGTCTTGACATTTTAAGTATAAGTTGGTCAAAATATGAAACAGGTGGGACACAGATTCTGCCAGTATAAAATCCTCATTAGCCAGCCAGAGTAGGCACCTTCCCTTCAAAAGTAATTTTTTATGGTCTGCTGGGTTCTCTTCTGATATTAGAATCAAAGGAAGAAGATGCTCGGAGGTTTTAATACTGTATAAAAATCTCTTAACTAATCATGTACTGTTTGTTTGAAGGCATCCACCTTGCAAAGATACAAAAATACTGTTGGGAAATCCTGACTGTCAAGAAATCAAGTTACACAATTATTGAGAAATATACCTGACACTTCCCTGCATCTCTATCTTTGGAAGTAGTATAGACCAAATAAGAAGTGAATAAGAATTCTCATAGTTGCTTTTGGCCAGTTGAATCGTGAGATACATGACAAAAACTCTCTACAGGAGCAAAAGCTTTTGCTTCCCCCACGCATAAATGTTTTACTTTTCATAAGGTCTTAAAAAAGTGCTTCTAATCCATGTTGCATCAGTGTGAGTGAATACTCAAAGTGCAAGGACACAAACACAAATCAAGAACTTTAAGCACTGTTAATATGAGAAAATTTAAATACCTCTCCATCATGTCCAGAGCTGCTGGGCCAGGTAGGTCCTATGTCGCATCTTCTGGAAGTGTCAGTTAAACAAGCTTCCCCAGTTCCACTTTCATGTCTCACTTTTTGTCCAAATGGATAGTTGTCTAAGAAAATGGGACACTGGGCATCTACATTGTCAAAGCCTATTTGAAAACTCAGATTGCTATTGCATCTTTCCACATTTGAATCAAACACATTTGTGACTGGACTTAGACTACTCCCTCCATAAAGTTCTCTCTCTTGACTGCAGGGGTAGGGATCCGCCCGAGAGAAGGTTCTGCAATCAGATAGTAAAGAAGATTTGAAGCCTATTGTTGGTGACACTGTGCCTTGTTGCCAGTGAGTGAGAGGATTTCCAGGGTAAAGTTCACCATAAGCAACTAGGGGCTGACTGCAAAACTGCTGGTCAGGTACATTCAGACCAAAGACGTCCGATGGGAAAAAAATTTCTTCATGATGATGTGAATGTGATGAACCATAAAAAAAAACCTCATTGCTGACTTCATCAACTATTCGATCAAATCCTAGATGGACCTCTCCAGCAGAAAGAGAACGGTACATTGGGTAAGATGCTTGGTCACCAGTCTGTCTCTCACGAAATTCATTGTGTGAGAAAGGCACCTTCCCAAAGTATGCCATGGCTGATTCTCCTCTTCGGTCTTATTAATCCTCAGGGAAGTCTTACAATAGTTCCAAGGTCAAGACAGTAATGTTCAGAACTGGAGCTACATACCCACTGAAATTAAGCACAGACTAAAAGTTAAACCCAAAAATATCTAGTATAATGAAAAGAGTACACTTATTTGGTCTTTTTTTGCTTTAGAGATTTCTCCACAGGGTGGAAATATTTCCTTAATCTGGAACTTGAATATTCTTTTGCCTGATCCTTATTTCCAGACATATTTTTTTATTGTTATATAAAAAAAAATTATTATTATCCTGGACTACTAAATATCAGCAACAAGATGCCTGAAACAAGTGATCTAAATACTAGGATACTAATTCTGACAAATATTAAAGAAAATCTCCGTATTATTTCCATTATTTTATACTCATATAGGACACAACGCAGGAATCTAAAACAAGCAGACAGGAAAGCTTTGTATCATTCACATCATAGTCTTCTTTTGTGCCTCAAATTTCTTCATATTCTACCATTTTTAATCCTTTTTAATTAGGTGAAGAAAGTTAAGTCAAAGAACATAGAAAATCTGATTCTTCAATTAATATTCAAAACACTACACCTCAAAAGCTTGGATATGGCATATATGAAGGAAAACAAATAGAATTAAATCAATTTCAGCCTTCTTTGTTTCTTTGTTTTTCAGAACTGATATGTCTTCAAAGCCTGAGGTTGTATCTTTTTTAGTAAATTAACAGGCAAGGGCATGAGCTTGTGCAGAAGCTCACCACTGTTCATGCTGTCACTAGCAAACTTCCTGATATGATTTTGGCATGTGCCAAGTAGTCCTATGGTTCAGATCAGCAGCATGTACTGCAGACTGCTGTCAGCAGGCATGAGGGTATCTTTTTCAGGAAGAAAGTTCAGTTCTAAAACCAAAATCTATTCTGGGCCACTTGCCCTCAAGGCCGTGGCCTGTTTCATTAACTGATACAGATGTAGCCTAAAAACACAAATGACACAGAATAGCAATACTAGATAAAGTACACAGTTGTGCTGGGTACTTTATCACATAAAAGAAATAGAAACATCTGATGTCATAATTCAATAAAAGATGTATTCCCTAGCAGGAAAAAAAAAAGCTACCAAGATAAAAAGTGTGCTCAGAAATTGCTAAAGCTTAGCTCCACAAATAGCTTTTCCAATATGTCTCCAAGATCTGTACTGTATTAGTTTAGATAAGAGCACCTTGCAATAAAAATCTATATTACCACAGAAGGTGTTCATCACAACTTTATTTTTGTTTCATTTGAAGTCAAACTCTAGGTGACATAGGCTTCTGTCACCCACAGTGAGGAAAGAGAATAGAAAAGTTAAATAAGCTGAAGTGAAATCTCCAAGTTAGAGGCTGAACTACTCTTTCAAGCACTCAACCTAGTGATTCCATGTGTTGTATGCTTTGGTTTGCTTTAACCATGTTGAAGGAAAAAAAAGTATTTATGAAGTTACAGTAAGCTAGATAACCAAAATGGTGCATACCACTTTGAAAGGTGATCTAAACATGAACTTCAATTACAGTCTCTGCACCTTTCTCTCAGAGTGAATCCTGAAGTTCACTACATTTTTTAGATTCCAATGACATCCTTTTTTGCAGAAAAAATTAATAAGCATAGCAATATGAATTTTTTTATGAAATTGTCCTCATTTACAACTTCCTCTGTTTCTCATTTCTTTCTTTTATTTATCTGCTGTAGAAAACAAGAAAGAAAAGGATATATTCATTAAAACAAGAAAGATAGCATCTTTTGTTCTTCTTTTTGTCCATGCAATTGGAATGTTTAAGGAAAAGGAAAAGATAAAAGAATGATATCTCCTTCTAGCCCCATCTTCCTTAACAAAGTTTGGTTACCTGGAAGACTATAATTGAGGCACAGAAAATACAATACCTTTTACGCCCTTTCAACTGTCTCTAAAAATATTTTCTTTACATTTCAAACAAATTCCATTTATAATGATATATAAACGTTTAACAGCTAGCCTTGCTCATTCACCACTAAGGCTTTTATGTGTAGCATCCCACATTTTTCCATCAGAAAAATAATCACACACCCACACACAGATCCCACCTCCATCTCTCTGTATATGAATGCTTATCTCCTGCTCGCTCTATACTGCTCAGGAGGACTATTGCTTTCCTAGCGGTCTTTAAAAGCATGCAGTTTAGGTATAGCGTCAAAGGCTGGTCTGTGCATTCTGCTCCCCTGCTCTCCTCAGTGGGCTGGGAAGTCCACGGGAGTAACGAGAAGTCTGCATGACACAGTGGGATCCCTCTCCCAGCCTGGATCACAACAGACAAAGGGCCTTGCAGGGAGCAGACACTCGTACAGCACTGTTTGTAGCACCATGTCTCTTTTATATAGGCTTGTATTTAAAACTAACCATTTAGACTGGAAACTCAGCATGCCATGTTGTAAATCACAGTGATTTAAGTCTTACCTGCTAGTTCAGTTAGTAGGACTAGGTTCTGTATTTGGACCAACTCCTGATCCTTTTCAAAACAGTATACAAAGTTCAGGAAAGGATTTGGCTCTTTGCCAACCACTATTACTCCATTTGAATAGTGCAAAGTGCATTGATAACACTGAATTTTCAAAAAACATTAATGAGGAAAAATTTACAATTTTTTTTTTAAAAAAAAAACTTAAGTTTTTAGGTTAATTTTCTTTGCCTTGTGGTTTTTGAATTCACATTTTGGAGGGTTTGGGCTTTTTCTCCTACAGCTATGTAGCCCACCTTTTCCTTTTAAATGACAGCCATGTCTTCACATAACCACGTGGTTCTGGGATCAGGGGTTTTAAGGAAGAATCCAAACAAATACTATAAAATATTCACTGCAAATCAAGAGATTTGACAGCATCACACAATGCTCATGACCTTGTAGTTGCCGTCCAAGCACACAAAAAGACTTTCCTTACTTCAGCATGCATGTGCATTCTAGTATAAAAGCTTGGTGCACTATGGGCTCCATTTTCCCTTTTTACTGGAACCCAGGATGAGACGACTGGTCCACTTGCTAAGCGGTAAGAATATTTGTTACAACCTCTTACCTGAAACACATAATTTGTTAGAAGAATATACAGTCTTCTATGTCTTCCTGTTCACAGGCATATCCAGATGACCTATGTGCTTTCAGTATCAAGGGGGTGTAACTTTCCGTCAGAAGCTTTCCTTCCTGTTTAACCGGTTTACTGTGGTAATGATTCTTTCCCAAGTCTTCCTTCAGGGAAATTTCAAACAGCATTAACAATAAAAAGGTAACACCTCATCTGTTCTCTTTCTTAACTTGGGAACCCAACCTTTTTTTTTTCCCCCTTCAACATGGTGGTAGATGATCTCACACTTTCAGTACAAGTATCAAACATGCTTAAAATAACAAAACAACTTCTCTAAGGGAAAGGCTTGCCTCTTAGAAAGACCTCTGCACAAGAACAGGATTCATAAATTTTACTCTACTCCATCTTCATGCAGTTTCCATCTATCTGCGCTGGTAGTATGTGCTCTGAAAGCAGCTCCTAGGTCTGCTCACAGAAGGGGATGGTACAAATCTGATGAAGCCTTGCCCCTCTGCAAAGGGCCTGCTGAAGAGCTGGAATAAATACAGCACTGGTCATGAACATCTTCCTAGACCTCAAGGAGACCAGAACCCTCCATAAAAGGGAGCAGCAGAGGCTGCTCCAGGCACGATGCAGAGGGAGTTCCCTCAGGGACCATCTGCCTTCACACTTCATATCATTCCTTAAAAAGATATAAATTGCTCCATTGAAGTAGCTACTCAGAATTCACACAAAGTCCCAATCCTAGTCTACTCTAAGGTTGTTACAGACAGGAAAATATCCTCAAAAATAGTGAGGGAGTCAGTATCAACAAACCAATATTTCAGTTATAAAAAGCTATGCAGTAAGACTGAACGGATTAGGATAAAGCATTTAAAGTTAATTATTAATCTCTGATATCTTATATCTGATAAACTGAATGAAATAATAATTTGATAACATATTACAGGGAAAACTTTGCCCTTCAAAGTATAGCAAAAAGCTATCAGTGATGTCATTATGATTTAGGAATGGCAATGAGCCAGATCACTTATTTTCCATAGGAAAAAGCCTACTGTAGTGGCTAGGGAGCTTGTCTTAACAGTGTGCTGTTAGCAAAGGACAAAAATTATTTCATTTGGTGAAAGGTGATGCATTTTTTCTCATATATTCTCCAATCCATAAAATGTCAAGTTGCTCCACAAACTATTTGGTGGCATTTGTGCTGTACTGTAGTCATTACCAGCAATTACTGTGAAGCAATCCTGAGAAAGGGGA
This sequence comes from Cariama cristata, assembly GCF_000690535.1. Taxonomy (NCBI): domain Eukaryota; kingdom Metazoa; phylum Chordata; class Aves; order Cariamiformes; family Cariamidae; genus Cariama; species Cariama cristata. The sequence goes on from NW_009610394.1 coordinate 36,784, forward strand.
ACACACCAATTTTAGGAGCTGGCAATTCAGAGTTTATGGCAGTGTGATGTTGCTTCATCTCAGTGATCAGACACAGTAAAAGGAGAAGGATCCAGAAAACAGGAAATATGCATGGGAAGAGCTCGTATTCCAAAGCAAACAGAGAAGGCTATACGCATAATATGAACTGAGCTGGGACACGTCCCCCTCCCTCCTCACAGTGATTTCCAGAAGAAAGTTATGAAGGTTTTTCTTGGGAAACTATGAACACGTTCAGGATTTTATTAGGCTTTTTAAGTGGCTACTATTTTTCTGTTTCCCTTCAAAGTAATAGACAGGAAACCGCTGAGTCACTTTCTACCCTAATTCCTCCTAGAATTACCAAGAATTGTCTCCTCCTCTTTTGCTGGCATGTGGGACAAAATCGCCAGAGACAAAGAAAACTGGATACTCCCTGAGATGCCTCCTTTCCTTCTGTTAGATACTCCTGCTGCTCCACCAACTGGCAGGAGCTTACATCTCACTCAGATTAAAGAAGAATCATGTATTTGATTTAGCCATATGTAGGCGTGCTTGTACAAGCTAGGTCTGATAAAAAGCTGTGAGTAAAGAGCTGGCAAAATAGTTGCGCTGTAACACACCCCAAGATGAAATACAGCACCTTCAGCAGGCTTTTGCTCTCAGCGTTGCTTCACACACAGTTTGGAGCTTTCCCAAATCGCACCCTTGCATTTGAAGCCTTGAGGCTTCAAGTAATAACAGGTTTGCAAAGGGAAAGCAGCAGAGTGTTTCAGCAATCCGTGGGGCCAGAAAACTGGCTAAACAGAGAGCCAGTGAGGAAACTGCTCCATTTCATAACAGATCCAGCTGTGTTACTATTCTCCAGTGCCACCTACTGTCATTTTCCCAAAACTGTGAGGCAAGGAACAGAGATCACTCTGTCAAACACAGTGATAATTGCACTTTATGTCTGGCTGCAGGGAATGTCATCATATCTATCATCGTCACTGACAAATATTGCTTGTCAGAAGGTTGCTGTTTATGGGAAAAATTCATGATTGTTGAGATCCTGCTTGAAGATGGTGTGATACTAATTCTCTTAGATCAGTGCTCCAAAGTACTGCAGCACCAAGGCAAAACTATACAGGTACAACAGGGGTTTTCCATGTGTTGGTGAAAATGAATGTCAAGATTTTATTATGTTTAAGCAGCAGATGAACAAGAATTCTGGTTTAAAAAAAGTTAAGATCTGGGTTTTTTAGGTTTTTTTGGGGTTTGTTTTTTTTTTGTTTTTTGTTTTTTGTTTTTTAATTACAGGTCCTTATTTCTTTCTCACTTACAAGCTTCATCAAGCAGGGATTGTACTTTATTACCAGAGTAGATGCTGCTAGGCAAAGAAAATAAAAGTTGCAACAAACACAATACAGTGGTTGAGTCATTGTTAAATGATTCATCAGCAAAGGAGACATTTGCCGTAAAGGACAACAAGGACTTTCCAATTCTGAAAACACTCCTCACCCTGTATTTACTCACACAGAACAAGTCAGGGAAAGGACAGACAGAGAAGAAGAGGGGGAGGGAAGCAAAGTTTTACTTTTCCAAGAAAAAGAAATAGAAAACATTTTCTCAGGCTCTGCTGACACCTACATATAATGTACAAAGTTAGTAAATTACCAATATCATCCTGAGGTTTGAAATACACTATTGTGAAAGATCAACCTCCACAGTGCACACACAGACTGCAAAGCTAGCCATGACTAAGTGTAGACTATGGATTTTAATCTATCCTTTTAATTTGAACATCTTTTGTACTTTGATCTTCTAAAAGGAACAGCACACTTTAGCAGAGCTGTTTCTGGCAGAAACAGTTACTCCAGTTTTACAAAAAATTCAAATTGCTGAGAAAATAAAGTGCTGAAATAGAGAACAGTCTTATCACAACCATCTTAAAATATACAGTTAAAATAAGACAAGCAGACAGATTTTTATGTGTATATACATATACACACACTCATATATGTATGCTTATATATAAATATATGTATGTCAACATATATGTGTGTATGTGTATGTTTATATGTATATTTAGATCTCCCTATAAAAGCCTAATATACGTGTATACATAAATATAAACACCTCATAAGCGCTAAGTGACCCAAGAAAAGAGCTTAAATGCTTCAGAAGCGAAGTCAAGCCACAAGTTTCAGCTGAGTGTCAAACACCCCAAAGCTGAGGAGTGCTTAAAGCCAAAGCTTTTGTTCATAAGGCTTTATAAATTTCAATTTGTGCTGTTTTCTTCCATTTCTCTTACCTTCTGTGCTTTTTTCCACTGTTTTCTTACACTATTCTTTTCATCTCTCCAGTCCAGTGTGCCTGCTCAATGGCTTTCTGTGAAATTCAGCTTTGTCATTCCACTGTATTCAATAGGGTTTGTTGACCTTCCAGAAATTGTTCATATCATAGACTGTACAAATATGAAAACAGAGTCTTGTGATACCAGCACACTGTTAAGACAAGCTCCCTAGCCACTACAGTAGGCTTTTTCCTATGGAAAATAAGTGATCTGGCTCATTGCCATTCCTAAGACCCCCTCCCATTGCAGCTCGTGGTGCATGGCGCTCTACAGGATTGGTAGAGCAGAGAACACTCCAAAGGACAGAGCTCTATCACTCTGGCAGGCCTGAGTTGGGGTAACAGAGCTAGGGCAACTTTCCTATATTAGCCTGGTCATACTGCCTCTCAGAGAGCTGTTAAAATCACGATTGCCTTGAAGAGGACCTAACTTAGGAGCTGAACTTAAAGCCATGCTTAAGTGACCCACATACGAGGGAAAGGCAAATACACTCCTTGTTGGGTTTTGCTGTGAGTGGACCTTCGGTTCACGCGACGTGTCAGTTCAATGGTTTGTTCAGTATTCAGATAAGCCAGTAGGGCCGAGTCCTGCTCTCTTATTGATGCCATGGGCACCTTCAGTGAAATCAGTGAAATTAAACCTTATACTAGGTTTATACTATAAACCAGTATATATGATACTATAAGTTAGTATATACTGTCAACCTAGTATCTGAATCATCTCTACTGTTTTTAGCAAAGAGAACAAATTAATAACTGTTCAAGCATAAAAATACAGGCATCTAAAGGCAAAAAAATAGCTTGCTTACACAGTATCAACCTTGTCTTAATTTGCATTTCCACAAGGTTGCTTTGCTTATGTTTGCAATAGTGCCTATATTGCAGTACTACAACATTTTAAATAATGCAGTATTTCTGAATTTTCCCTGAACTTCTTGCACATGGCTAGCTTCTTACATCTTTCTTCCGACTTTAATTTTACTGTCATAATTGCTCACAGTATGACTGAAACACCTGTTTAAAAAAAAAAATATGGCTTTTACAAAAAAATAGTTCTTGGGGTGTATATATAATTTTTAAATCAACTGAACAGCGTTCCTTATATGCAGTTCAGGATATGAAGCATCTGCTTAGATAGTTAATTTGGCTGCGTACTTAGGTTGCCTATGCATGCCAGCAAAGCATTCATTACTGTTTTCATTAAAACTTTACCTGCAGCATGAAAGCCAACAATAATTTACTAGAGTTTTCATATAAATAATACAAAGGGACTGTTTACCTGCAATAAAACATATTTCTGCAAACTGCTACGTGGAAATTAAGCTCACAGCAGGCCTCCATCACAATTGGACCAGCCCATGAATGAGTGGCTGGCAAAGAGATACTTGCAGTATTGAGAATCCAGCTTCATCTGTCACTGCAAAGTATCTTCCCCATCAATGGTACCTGCACAGATTATTCTTACAATAGCAGTTGCTCTCTGCTGTGTCAGGTCCTGCACTAGCCTCCTCGTGGTTTTGCTAATGATGTTTTCGTACTTATGAACCAGCAGAGCAACAGGGAAGACCCTGTTCACTGGACTGTAAAATTAAATAGGTGAGGTGCATTCACTGGGGCTGGGCGAGATACTCGCACTGCAGCACTTCTGCAGTGATAAACATACAGCCTACTCAATGATACAAAAGGTACTCATCCTATTGCAGTAGCCATGACTTAGATTTGTGTTCTGCCTTGCATTATTTTGGGCAGCTCAGCCAACCCTTATTGTTTCTGCTCCTCTGGTCTCCCCACTTCGCTCTGTCTTCCTCTCCAGTGCAGGAATAAATCGATGCCAAGAAGGGAGCCAGCAGCACAGTGTTTCACATCAGAGGTGAGCTGCTACACGTGTACAATCGGGGGAAACTGCGAGGTCCTGCGAGGCAGGAAGTGCAAGAGAAAATTGTGCTGCAGTATGGATACCTCAGGGGAAGGTGAAGGCACAATGTCCTCTACAAGTGGCTAGTATCTTCCAGGAACAGGTTCACAGCTCACAGTGAGATCAGATCATCTGGCAAGCATTGGGTTAGAAAAGGAAGAGAAAAAAGCAAGAGCGCACTCTACGCACCCCCACCCATTCAACAGCCTGTGAAAACCTCTTATTCAAAAAGTTCAGTAGTCCCTACATAGACAGTAATTTCCTGATACTTTTGGGTGGGGAGTGGGGGGTAACTACTATGAAAGAAACAATTAGTACCATCCATCACCACGGCCTACAAGATGGCCAAAACCACCATGCACTGATGACATGAATGCAGATAGGGAGAGACACACTTTTCACCACAGTTGCCAGGGAAAGTGAAAAAACAGGAAGCTTTGGGGTTAGGTACATTGCCTACATTCAGCAGCGACGTCTTGTTGCTCCTGCCCCATCAGCCTATGCCTAGGTCACTTCACTCTCCTTTGAGGTTCACGCAAAATAAGAAACATCAATTTTGAAGTTTTAGACTGAGGCTGATGACCCTGTTACGAAACAATACATCACAAGCAGCACAACCATGTCCCTTCTTCTCCAAGGAAGTGCTGAACTTACCAGATCCATCTGATCCCAAGCATGGGAACAGCAGACTGATCCTTCCAGTTCTGTCAGCATCAGCGTGGGAGCTGTCCTGATGCAAAGCTCTGAGCCCAGATACCTGACCACAAACCTGTAGCATTCAGGTCAAATGTGAGCCTGGGGTATGCCTAAAAGCAAATGAATACAGAACTCATTGTCATTTCAGTTTTCATTAAGGGCTGGTTGGTTTTGGTTTTTTTTGGAGGAGGGTACAGGAGTTATGGAGTATTAGAATGTAAAACAAAGCAATTTGAGCCCATAGGTTGAGAGCTTTAAAAACCAACCAAACAAAAAACACCCAAAAAAACCAAACAAAAGGAAATTTAAATACACCTGATGTTCAGATGCTGAGGTGTCATCTCAGCAGGTTGTACTGCAGGCCTCCAGGAGACATCTAAAATAAGATACCATGTTGTACCACAGTAAAATGCCCTTCCTTTGAGGTCTAGTGTCACAATATATTACAGTCGATGGTCATGACAAAACCTCTATACTGCAATTTGAGAATAGAAGCATGGTTTATCTTGATATTAAAATAACCTCATCCACAGAACTCCTTGAACATTTGCACTTACTTCTGACTGCCTCAACGAACTGTGTCTTGCCTACATTATAGCAGCAAGTCCAGAAAAAAATCCAGACATCCTAGATTGAGGCTGGAGCTCACTCATAGTACATTGTTCATGTCCGCTGCAGACTAACAATAGCTATCTCATTCTTTGCTTGGTTGATCTACTTTTATATCCTTGATTCAAATGGAGTTATGCAAACTTCATGTTTGCTATCAGGCTATGAAAAAGCCTACTCTAAGTAGGATATGTTTTTCTCAGATGTAAATGCACATGCAAAATAGAAAGAGCTTTGATATTGAGATTTTTTTCCCCCTGAGGTTCAAGTATTTTATCATTTTAATAATATTCCATTTTCCTGTTGCACTCATTTTTAAAACATCTTTGGATTAGCTCTGAGTATTATAATTCCTTCAAAATTCCTCTGGAGGGCACTATTACCATAACTATACAATTAGCTACAGATGGATGTAATCGAGATAAACACTAAATAGCCTCGCTGGCAGGAGGCAGAGTGTCTTTTAACCAAGACAGCTTCTTTACTGCTGCTTGGGTTTTTACTTTGCTTTAGAGGATATGGGAAATCTTAGTGAGAAAGAGAAAGGTAATTTAGAAATTATTGTAAAGGTTTGTCTTGCAAAAAGGTGGTGCGCTGGGTTTTTTTCCAGTCATCATCTTTGTTAGCGAGTACTAGAATTTGTTATATCCTTCAAAGACTTTGCAAAAGTGATATTCCTCCCAAGGCATAGCATGATTTGTGACAGTTTGGGCTGGGAAGGGATGGAGGAACTGATTATCTTGCAGACTTCCCATCCTCTGTGGCCATTCCTGTGTCCTTGAAGCTGGATCGGCTACTGTGAGATCTGTACTCCACTCTCCTTCCATTCATCAGAGCTGCTCTGTTCCACAGTGCAGAGCAAGGTCATCTATTCCTCCAGGATTTAGAAAAGCCCGTCCAACATAAACAGAAGGAAGGATAATATTTTGGAGCTAGAAAAGAGACAGTGACACACCAGGGTTTCTCAGTACCTGCATGTTTTTTTCAGAGGTGAGCCTCGCAGTTCACAGGAAAACATTTTTGGAAACAGGATAAACTCATGAAAGCTTGAAAAGGTCAACTTTAAAGAGAACGTGCATGTCTAATCCAGTCGCCCTCTTGTGATCATGCAGTATATTGCATGATCATTTTATCTGAGGGCTCTGAAATTTTGCAGTGTTTTGAGTTAGGTTCAGGTTTTGAAGTTGGGTTCAGCCCTTGCCCCTGCATCTTCTGAGAATCATCATAATTACGTACAAAAAAATATGTTCTTTACTTTGATTTTACTATTTCCCTCGTTTTTTTCCTCTTATGACTTCTACATGTAGTTATTTCATCTATATTCCAATTAGACTAGAAATTATTCGAGTAGGTGCAATACTTGTATGACAGTCTTTATAGCAAGTAGCATAGCAAGGTTACAACAGTGATGAGGGTCTTGGGATACTATATCATATAGAAGAAAGTATACTGATATGATGTGGTTTTAATTGGGACATCAAGCAAAGAAAATAAGAGGGAAGGGTATATTTCAGTTATGGCAAGAATTACATGTAACAAATTAATATTACCAAGAAAGAATCAGCACATACAACTAGAATAAAAACTATTAGAATAAAAATAAATAGAGGTTTTGAATTAGTTTCTTGGGAACTTAAGTTTGTATCTGCACTGATATTTTCATTAGTAAAAATTATCCTTGCTCTTTTTCATTGATCCCTCACCCACTTCATCCTGAATACTCTGTTACTAATTATTATCTAACATAAAGACAGTCCCCACACTTGTGTGTTATTTTGGGATCTTTCCTTCTTCCTGCTATCTGCATTGCCACACTGAACTCTCAGAGCTTCTCCTCCTAAGCACTAGCCTTCAATAGCAATTAAAGCATTTTGGTTTAGATTAAAAGACTTAAAAACACAAAACTGAATGACATGAACTTTTCAAATAGATGTAAGAGGGAGGAAAAAAAAAAAGATAGGTCAGATTTTGGGTATACCAACCTTGACATTGTCCTTTTAAAGTACTCCCCAGGCAGTTTTAACTTTTGCAACCAGCACTCAAGCAGACGCTCACCCTAGGGCCCAGTCAGCTTGGCAGGATGACAGAGGTCAGCATTTCATGCGAATGAACAATTTCTCCAACACATAAGGCAAGCATTCAGCTCCCTCTCTCCTTTTCACCTGTCCTTTAAAGTTTAAACTAAGACTATCATAGGTACTGCGCACAATGCAATGAAAATCCCTCCTTGTATTAACTCTTTGAACCCTTATGATGAGAAGTGATACTCCCCTTACAATTTTAAGCTGAGACACATAAGCCACAGATGGGTTTCTCTTTCTCCCACCTATACCAGCTCCTTTTTCTTATGTAGTTTCCCTCGCAAACAACACCGTTACCCCTCTAACAATCACTGAGTATGAGAAAATCTTGCTATTCTTGCAGAGCGTTCAAAGTGTGTGCATGTGGTGGGGCCAAGTGGGAGCAATACTTTGACCAGATTCACTTTTTGGAAGAATACATTTCTTTCTGCTTTGAATGCAACTGGCACTTACATACAAACTATTTTTTGGGTAGATGAGGGAACCTCAGTAGGGTGACATGGTTCAGGAAACCACCAGGCAGAACTTGCAGTGAGGCCAAACAAAACTGACTACAGTAAAACAAAGCCTTTTTAGGGAGTCTCAATCAAGGCACTAGGCAATACACACAAATTTTAGTAACTCAAAGGGGTCAGGGATAAGTGATCAAGAATCTACAAGCTATAATCAAAGACTCTTCAGTCCTAAAAACCAAAATGCACACATCTTACCTGTTATTAGTTGAATGGTCTGAACAGGCACAGAAACTCAGTTATCCACCCAAATTTTCTGGACAATTCCCAGAATGCACCTGTGTGACTTTGGTTCAAGCTCACTGTTGAATGAAATTGGGAAGGAGAAAGCAAATGGAAGCCTGGATAAGGAAACCTGCATGGGCTTTCCTGTGCTGTTAAATAGCCAGCCAACTTCTGCACTCCCAAAATTCAAAACTCGGATCAGATTTCTCTGGGGTAGGTTGAGGTTCTGCTTCAAACTCGCGTGTGATTTTTATGAAAAAAAAGCCATTCAGAAACATGTCTCTGGACAGCTATTAAACATAAAATAACTATTTAGCAAGATTCGATTAAGACAGATTAAATAGATTAAGATGGCTAAAAAAATAGTAAAAGTGAAGTGTAGAATTATTTAACTACTTTACAGCATTTAGGTTGGCCATAAGATAATTTTGTGGGCCCTAGAGTCACATGCCGACGTGTGTCATCCCAAATTTCTGCACATAAAAAGAGCACCCAGGGTGCTATTAACACAATAGAAACAACTGTGTCTGAGAAACAAACCCATGCCTCCTGATCTCCAAGTTATTGTAAGAGCCATTATGGTCACTGCTTTTCTACCCAAAAAAAGCTTTAAGCAGAGAAAATAATGGAAAGGCCATGAGACCTGAACTCATGACAAGAAAGAGTTAAGAATTGCTGAGCTTCTGACCATCCAAGTTGTCCCAGCCTCAGTGTCATTTAGAAGATGGGGTAACTAAAATGTTAAGATGTGCAGGATTAACCATAAAGCCTGTGCTTTCATCACACAAAGCATCCCTTTGCCTTTTACCAGTCAGAAAACTGTAACTGAGCAAGCACCGGATACACATTTATTGAGACATATATACCAAAGGAAGGAACATGGAATCGCAGATGGTGCCCCTTTCAACAAACAAGAAAGAAGCTTAAGCCATCCTGATGCTGATAAGCCTACAGAGGTACCAGACAGTGAAGAAAACTGTCTTGCATTGCAATTTTTTTATTTTTATTTCTGATTCAAGCATTTTTGTTTTCTTTTTATTGCTCTTTACCTCACATCTGAAACTATAAGCTCCAATGAACTGGTGAAGTTCAGTTACTGTCTTTCTCAGTTCCATACTGTTGAACCCTTTTCATGCACCACTGAAATATTTGGACAAGGTGAGAGATAGTCTTTTGCAGCTAGACGCAGCATGTTGAAAGAGAACCAAAATACTCAAAATAAGGACTCCTTATAGAAACACTTTCTTTGGTTTGTTTTTTTTCTCTGAGTGATATTTTTTAGAAAGTTTGCAGAAAGAATAGCAGGGTTTCAGGGCCCCCTTGTTCCTCCATTTGTCAGAAGGCAAAAGCTTATGATCCATCCACATCTCTGAGGGCTGAATTTCAGCTAGAATTCCCTGGAGCCTGGCCTGAAGGGGTTGTTGCTTCAGCGAATTCAATTTTCCAGGGTATTAAGAACTGAGAGAGTAAAACAGGTGACAGGCACTGAGGGTGGAATTCTAGCTCCACTGGAGGTTAATGGGGCTTTCTGCCACCAACTTCAGGTAGGCCAGGATTTCACCCCTGCTTCAGTGAGCAGGGCAGAAAACTGTTATACAAGATTTAAACATTTATCATATAAGGCTGAGTTTGGTACTAAAATGTGAATGATACTGACTTTGCTTATAAAACTCTTCAAGAGGTATTGAAGCAAAGCACTACATAAGAGTGTGGCATTAGGGATATTCCACTGCAAAATCGAAAGAAATCATGACTATTTCTAAAAATTGCTATTTTAAGGATATTAAGTCTTTGAAAGGGTTAGCCCTAAAGCTACATTCTCTCTTCAAATCTATTACAGAGACGAAAAATAAGCCTTTTGAACAAACTATGGGTTTTCATATTCCTTTCAAGGTAGAAAGCACTCGAGCAACACAAAATAGTCCTAATCCTTGACAGTCCCAGTTTGTCAAATCCCAACCACGTTTTCCTCAGCACAGGCACAGCACCACAACAGAAGAAAAACAGTTTCATATAACATAATGAGGCAGCCTCATCACTAAAACATTCCACAATTGAATAGACAAAAAACCACTGGGGCTGGAGACTAAAAGATCTCAGTAGTCTTTCTTTGCTCTGCCATGGTCATGTCTTCTGTGAGATTTGTTGTAAATCCATTTCCATCTCTGGTCTTCCTATTGGCTCACCTCCCTCTCTTCCTTACAGCTGGGGAAGATTTTTAATAAATGTTTGGCTCTCAAAATCTCTGAAAACTTGTCTCTAGATCTATCTTAGATACTTGATCTTGTATCTAAGGGGATACTTCTTACTGTGTTTCTTGTCTGTCTTTCAGGAATGTGTTTTATGAGAGTCAGATATAATGCTGCTCTCAAACTTCACTGTGGATTTTAGGGTGCTAAAGTAACAAAAGCAAAAAAATATCTAAAACTGATGTAGCTTGAGGTCAATCACAAATTTATTAGAAGCACATTTTGTCATTCAGTAAGGAATTATCAACTGCTAAAACTCATTTTGACAACTAGAAAACCACTTTTGATGTGCAAGAGGTTTTGATCCTCTGTCTTATCCTCAGAGAGGAAAATGAGCAGAAATGCAGAAGAAATCTGCCTTTAATTCCAACTCACATGTAATTTCATTGATCTGAATATTTTACCTTGATCTCGGTATGAAAACACATTAAGATATAGGCTGTCTTAATACTACCAGGTGTAAGGAAGAAAGGAAATTAAGAAAGAAGGGCAATAAAGAAAGCAGGCAAAGCTGTGTGACAATGGATCAAAAAATCAGAAGCAAAGAAAACAGCAGCAAATAAGGAGGTGAACAAAACAGATAAAGTCATCAGAGAAGGCAGTAGAGGATGGAAAAAGAAATAAGCAGAGGAACGAAGGCATTATCTAAAGCAGAAGTGCAGTGGAGGCAAAAAAATATTTAAACAGAGCAGAGAGATGTCACAGAAATAGAAAAACAAAGTTGCAGAGAGCAAACCGATAAATTATGAAAATGCATACAAAAAATAATTAGGAAAGCTAAGGACCTGAAGCAGAGAAAGACAATAGAAAAAAGACACCACTTCACCTCTGGGAATACAGTCAGGAAGTGACTTGGGGCCTACATTTAGTTGACCAAATTACTAGGGAGTTAAGAAAAAAAAATAATCTAACACCTCCCCAACCCCATAGACTACCATAGGTTCTGGACAACACCATCACAAGCTGCCTTTCAATGCCTTTAGGCTTTCTCTGGGCTAGCTGAATTTCTCTCTTCTGTCTTTTTGCTCCAACATTTTTGCCAACCTTACTTTACCTCCCTAGCTCCCTCCTGCATCTTCCTCCCTTTACACTTTTTTTTCCTTGCTATTTTTCCACCTTGATTTAAAAGGACAACTATAATGAGTGCTTGTTTCTAACCAACAGTAACTCACTGAAAGATGACAGCGTATCCACAAAAACCATAGAAAATTGTAAGGAAAGGAAAATACATGAAGAAGAAACAAGAATCCAAGAAGTCAGTGCAATTCAGTGTTTTGTCTTTTATACTGCCAACTCTAGGTAAATATTGTCACCACACCTTAAGTATTACAAGTTTCTCATGGGCAAAAATGTTTAAAATGTTACACTTTAAAGTGTGTAAGTGAACATTCCTGGTAAAGTCAATCAAAATCGATTTTGAGAGGTTAAGCTTTTTTTTTAAAAAAAAAAAAAAATAACTTTTTCAGTAATGCTGCCTCAGCTATGCTCCTTTAGCCCCTCAAAATTCAGTTAGCAATCCGGAAAACGCTTCCAGCTCCACTACCAGGTCTGCAAAACTGGGTCCCATTTCAGTATTAAAATACTTGGCCTGAATGTAAGAGTTTTACAGCCATGACTGCAATGCTTTTGAGAGTGGATTTTATTTTATTGTTCTAACACAATTTAATTTGAACGCCAGCATTTTGTAACATAAAAATAAAATAAAAAAAAAAATTGAAGAAAGTTGAGCAAGCTGCTTTGGCAAAGCAGGCCCTTAGCAAGAACTCTTCCCACTTCATTCTCTGCTGTGAAGAAAGGAAAGCAAACCAAACTTGGAGCACTAATGAAGCACTTCAAGAATTAATGGTATGCATGTGAATGTCATGCTGTTAAATGTTATTCATTAGAGCTGCTGATTAGCAGCCATCTTACTGAGACGCAGGCCAAGACCATAACACTTGCAGTTCAGGATTCTGAGCTAAGCAGTGCTACACCAATTGGTGCACCATACTAATGTAGCTTTAACTATCACATTTATTTAGTATACGATAGGATTTAAGGAGTAGGGAGGGTAACTAATTAAGACTTTCTTTCCTCCTTATATCGAACTCTGGGGTGGCTCATGCTGGGACACAACACAGGTGACGCTCCCTGTTTCAGTGACATCTGTTATGCATTAGTATAGCTAAAACTGATGTCTTCCTATGTGAAAGCAGCTTTATAAACAGGGTAAAGCCTGTTTCATTCGCTAAGCACAGTTCTGGAAGTGCAGAAAGACTCAGCTTGGTTTTGAGCATAGGTGAACTTGCACCATGCTCATGGTAAACATCCCTGGATGGAGATAACTATGGATTTTTCAATGCAATCTCTGTTCTCCGTTTAAGTTCTTAATCTTTCAAAACCTTCTGTGAGAATATAGAACTTGCTAGAGTAATTTTTCCACCAGAAAAATTTCTAAACTCTATGATGAGTTTCCTAGTCAAAACCAGAGAAAGCACCCCAGGTGACGATCATGCTGAGCAGAGTAAGAACCAGCAATGCAGTTTTTTATTTCAGGGAACTTTAAAAAGCAAATAAGAAAACAAAACCATTTCAACTTAAGTGTAGAAACACACTTTTGAACATTTTCACATGAAGTAAGCATTTTCTGAAAAGGAAATTAGAAAAGGATCGTAGCCCTGATCACTGACCTGAGGGTTAAACAGGAGAAAACTTAGGCAACTGAAAAATTACAAGCATGATCCATAAAATATTCTGACAACCGGACTCAAAGTAAGCCTCACTACTCAAAGTCCAAGAAAAGAGTCCAAGTGTGCAACTAGACCTGCTCAAGTTGCCTGACGGGGATGATTCAGTGACCATTTTTTCCCCCAAAGAAAGTAGGCATGCAGCACCCACTCATACTGATTTCTGCTTGTGCTGCTGAAGTTGTCCAGCTGACGCACGTGTGGCCTCTGAGCTAATGCTTCTTAAAATGTAAGCTTCAAAAATACTACAGTTTTTTAGTTATAACACACCAGTGAACCACCAAAGCAACGGACAAAGAGAAGTGCCAAGCACAAAAAACAATCATTGCTAAAAACTTCACTTAACTTAGAGCACAGAAGGAGGGCCTTAAACACCAGGTGTTACAGATTTTAAATCCAAGTAAACAAGATTGTTCATAGGCCTTTAATAACTACCACATCTTTATAGTCTATGATTTCCACATAAAATTAAAAGGAGTATCTCCTCAGTATAGGTTGTGTAAGTCTAACCTATTGTAAACTGCTTTCAGTTGTTATCATAGAAACAAATTTCATCCAGGCATCTGGGCACCAGACAAGGTACTCCCTTCTCTCCCAGATTCACCTAATCTTGAACAAGTTTCTGCTTGCATATCCACATGCAACTAATTTCAAAATTACTACTTTCCAGGTTTGGATAAGCATAAAATTTACATACCAAGACATGCTCCGTAAAGTGAAAGCTATTGTGCTAGTGCAATTCTTTTGTGCACATAAATCTGACTAATCTCCAACAATAAGCGTGTTTACATATATTTAAACTGCATGTAGGTTAGATCTGGCATAGTTTTTTTTTTAAATCCTAGTAAAAAGAACTCATTTGGAACCCATTGTCCTCTTATTATAGTGTTTTAAGCTTTTGAAAAACTTAATTCTTAAGAGAGATTTAAGAGGAAGTAAAGTGGCCACAGCCCAGTACTGCAGAACAAAACAGATCCCCAAAACAGGCTTGCTATGGTAGAAATAATCACCAGTGCTTAATAAATAAAGAGGGTACAAGTTCAGCAAAGCACATCATGGCACACCATCCCTGCAGCGAACACTAAGGTCAACAGCTTGGACACTTTCCTAAAAGCATGCACATTACTCAGCTCTTCACTGAGTAGGGATAAGCTGGTCCCCAATCCAGCAATCCATTACAGTGACAAAGTAGCTCTTAGTATGCCCAGTAACATGCATGACAGCAGCAAGTGTTGAGCTGCAGCCAAGTTCTGTCACTAAGTGAGATAAAATCAGATCCAGGAGGCTAATAAGATAAGGATCAGTGCTCTGTGTACATCTATTCATTCATCAGAGCACCAATTTAAGTACAGAAAAAATAAAGGGTATACGGAAAAAGCAAAGGCGGGGGGGGGGAACCCTCCTTAGATATTATTTATGTTTCAGAAATTTCGTAAGAACATTGAGTAGTTATTGCCATTGTCAATAATATTTTTCTGAAGGTGTTGACTAGCACGATAAGGAAGAAGCTGTGTCAAAGCCAAGCTATTAACTGCCTTTCACTCAAGTCCCATTCTACAACAGAGTGCTTTCACAACAACTGCAAGAGGCAAGTTTATAATTGTAAATAAGACATTCTCAAGTCACATATTGTACATATCCCTTTTTTAAACTGTAAATTCCTTAAGGCACAGACTATTATTAATGCTAAATATATTAAAATTCAAATCAAATAGCAGGAAGGAAAATAAGCAACAAGTTAAACAAACTTGCAACCAACACTGCATTGGAAATTGTTGCAAATACCCCTAAGGAAAATTTAAAGTACAGAATAACCTAAAGAAATTGATTAAATGAGCAAAAAGAAGTTTTCAACTTAGAAATCATAGTGTGTCTTCTATTTTTAAGCATGAAATCATGTGCTTACAAAAAAAAAAAAAAAAAAGCCTATTTTCAAGGGACTCAGCCTCTGTTTTTACCTCTGCCTGAAGAATGGAGCTCCTGGGAAGCACGCTGCCAGAGCACCTTGGTCCTTTGCCTAAGGCGCCCGAAATCCCAATTGGCTGTAGGCGAGCACAGGTCTTTGCCCTTTTCATCTCAGCCCTTACCCTCCTGTTCGTTGCCAGCCAAATCACAAGCTTAGTCTCTATCTTCCATCTGGAGTATTAGGTATGGGTGCATCCTAGGGAAACAAATGCCACCAAATGCCACCACATGAATGAATACAAGGATTTCCACACCTTTAGTGTGGGAATTCAGAGTCCTTTGCACATGCAGGAATAATCTAGAAAATCACATTTGTGAGAGAAATACAGGCTGACAGATGATGACAAGTGATGAAGTTTCTGCTAAAACACAGAACATAGGTTCTTCTTACAATAGTACCTTATTAAATCTTCCATAAGTCCTTATTACCAGGGGAACAACCTTGATAAACTAAAACATCTGTCCTGTGGGTCTGACTCAAAATACACCTTTAGACCTAGTTTTCATAACTGGATTTTTTAAATGAGATTTGACTACATCTGTGTGTGAGGTAAGTTTTGTATATGCTTCAGGCAGGTTTTGAAAACCTATTACTATCATCAAGATCCCCATACCTCCAGCTTATATTAAGGAAACCAGTGCATATCTCATGTTACTGCTGACACCATTAAAAGCAACAGACAAGCACAGTGATGATCGTAGCAAGAACACTCTCCTGCAAACAGTCAGCATGAAAGCTTTGAAGTTCAGTTAACAGAAATCTTCACAGTTGTGGTGCCTAGCTAATTAGTTGTGACTAATTCATTATATAGAGATAGCAACTTTCTAAAAAAAATAACATAAATATCAGGGATTTTAATTTCTTTGTTAGTTTCAATACAGCTAGAAAGAGATTTCAGCATTTTCACAGCTAGTGAAAGTATAAATCAGCCTTGGCCTCAGAAGAAAAAAAACAAAGTATATTTTAGGAAGACAGCAAGAAGACTCTGTGAAGTAAATTCATTTTCATGCTAAATAATGATATGTTGGTATAAAAATTGTTTAAGATGTTTCTTAACAGAACTTTAGCATTTATAAAAAAAGAGCCAGGCTGGCAGTTCAAGAGCTGAAGTGCTTTCAACCCACTAAAGAGGCTTGGTATGGACAATATACCCATATTATTGGCCATACATCAATATAGCCCTAATATTAACAATAAAACTCCCCCCACTACTGAGGAGAAACTTTTTAGAAAGATGGTAGTCGTCTTTACTATCCTTTCAGTCTTTGTCATCTCTTTACTGAGATACCATTTCCAACACACTTCTAATTCAACTAAACCTCAACAAACCATATGAAAAAGACTAAGACTA
Organism: Cariama cristata; assembly: GCF_000690535.1. Taxonomy (NCBI): domain Eukaryota; kingdom Metazoa; phylum Chordata; class Aves; order Cariamiformes; family Cariamidae; genus Cariama; species Cariama cristata. The sequence goes on from NW_009610394.1 coordinate 53,445, forward strand.
CTAAATCATTTTACTTAGGCTAAACAAACTCCTCCTGGCAACAAAGTGCTATATTACAATCAGAGAAAGGCAAATCACATAAGAGTCAAGAGGTGAAATCCTAAAAAAACACCTAAGAGTTGTCATCCAAGACTAGCACCCAATGGCACTGGACAAAGCCTCAAGAGATCAGGGCTCAGCTATTGGATCTATTCTGTGAACTTAAGTCACTTTCTCTGTGCTCCAACCCTTCCATTTGTTTATTCCTGGAGATCGACAGTGTGAAAGTTTAAAATTAGAACAACAGACGTATACAGGGGGCAGGGAAGAGAGAAGGGAAAGGCAGGACTTTTAAGGACTTGACTAGAAAATCACACACAAACCAAACGGTATTGGATAGGGTACCACTTTCCCTTGGTGTAAAAACACTAGAGAACCTTTACTAGTAAGAAGAGATGATTTGTAAGAAATGAGCCCAAATACTACACCACATATTCACTATTGCCATTTACTATTTATAACGTAGAAGCACTGAAATGTCCCTATTCTTTATTTCGTACGTGTCTTAATATTATCATCCTTACTTTACATGTATTTACTGTTCTTCCATTCCATGCCCCCAGAAAATTTACCTCTGAACTTCTTCCTACCACTGATGTGTTCTTTGCCATTCATTATCTATAACTTTTTTGGTTCCTGTTCAGTCTCTTCTGAGAAATCTGGCAGTGGTGCTTTTAGATTATTTTCACTCTTCTGCCTCACTTCTTGGGCAAGTCTGAATGTTCAGTGACGTGAAATAGGTGATGTCAAAAAAAAACAACTCACATGATGAAAGTTTAGGTTAAAGCACTTCTGGTTTTAATGAAAACATTGCATAAACAGTGCACTAGCTTCCATGTCTAGCTATACTCTGATCTCTATATGAAAAGGGAGGTACGAGAGTGTGTTTGGATAGCATCTATATCAATGGAGCTCTGGGATTACACACATTCAGCAGCTACCATTATCTGCTTCTGCTTGGGTTTGGCACATTTTGGAAAAAGATCAGAAATTACAAACACATTTGTAGAATCTCTAACAAGATATTACACTATAGAAGACTTCACTGGAAAGGGGTATGGTTGAGAGAAGGCTCTAACTATATTTCTCCAAGGAAATCTGTAAAGAAAGAGCTTTATAATTTCTTTTTAGATACTCACAGATGCACATTAGGAAGAAGTTGAAAGTGAAAGCTTGACAATTTAACAATCAAAATCCAAGATCTCTTCTGTACTGGCAAGAAACTGTTTTACTCTTAAGATGTAAACTGTACTTCTACAGATGAGTTTATGTGAGGATAATATGTATTTCTTCCTTACACAATAATAGTGGTTTTCTTGTCCTGTACTCTTCGTTTACATCAGTACTTCTTTATTGCCTTCTGAAGAACTAAGACAGGAGTTGCACTGAAAAATTCATTGCTGTCGAACATATTTATTTTAACAGCGGAAAAAGTTTTTGAGGAATACAATAAAACTCTATGCCTCATCAATAGCAGCTGAAGCACAGAGTTCATGAAAATCACACATCATGTCCCTAGTTTCAGATATATCCAGTTCTTCATTTTCATGTCAAGCAACCTCAAGTTCTTCATTTTAATTTGATTTTCTATCACTTCCCCATCTTCCTGTGAAGGTTGAGAGTATCCTTTACCAATGCTACAGATAAATGCCTATCCTTTTCAGTCTTCTGATTTACACCATTATAATGCTGATTCAGAGCTTGCAATTACTTTCCAAAGGTTGACATTTGATCCTCCAACTTTAGCACAAGAAGTTCCTGTGCCTGATATTTCACATTAATCCCTCCTCCTAATTCTCTAATCATCTCAAATGCCACATGAGATGGACCCTCAGAGGATAAATTCACTGCTAACATTTCTGCCTGCTTCTGAGTCATCACAAGTTAGGGACTAAGAAACTGTAATTGAAAAATGCTTCTCTGCAACTTCTTCCCCTGAAACATTTTGCCTGGTCAACAAATGATGCTCAGGGGATTTCTGTCTTCTCAGCATCATCTTACATGTCAGAAATAAAAGACTATTGAATCAGAAAGTTGAGGTAAAGTCTATTTTAAGAAAAAGAAGAAAAAATATGTATAGAAATTAATACGAAAGCAAACTCACATTTTTCAAACTATCAGAGTTTAATTCTTATAGCATTCTACAGTGGCACCTAGACATCTCACCTAAGATTTGGACCTCATTCTGACATGCACTGCGTGAAAACATGGTGAAAAAACAGTTTCTTTTCTTAAGAGTTTAAAATCTATATACAACCAGTAGAATAGAAATTTCTTAGAGTAGATGCATTTATATAGTGTTTTCCTGCTCTTAGTTTAGACAATATAGTTGAGGTAATTTCTGATGTATCTCAAGACCACTACCACCTCTTTTGCTAGTAGTCACAAGTCAGAAAGGAAACTGGCATCAAAAGAAGGTACAAAGACTGTATCAGAAATGACACTAGAGTCAGGAGTAAGGTGAAAGTTAAAACAAGGACCTCACCAGTTCCATAAACAATACCCTATTACCCATCCTCCTCATGGATTCTACTACATTTGCTCATAACAAACGAGGTTGTACTTTGCCAGTACAAAGCTGATTTGTATGGGACTGTTAACACAATGCACTATTGAGCAGTGGTTTAAAGTCAAAAGAATCTGTCCATCCTGTGTTGTCACACAGCTGCGGTTGTTCTGAGTCTCATCTTTCTCTATTGTCCTCAGCCTTGATATTCATTCAAACTTTTGATAAAATACCAGCACTGAGACATGAGTGATTTGTCATCTTTATACCCTGTAAATGCAGCATAAAAATAAGTTAGACTGATTGAGATTACACTGTTGAGGCAAAACAAAATAGGGATCAAATCCAAACTGACAGCTACATCAATTTTATTAGTTTGAAGGAAAAAATTTATGAAAAAAACTCTAATCCAAAAACCAATAAAGCACTTTGCCAAATATGATGTTATCTGAGACTCGTCATATTAAAAAAAGTTCTAATAAATCCTCCACTTTCAAGTTCAGCATCAAAACCACTCAGTTTAAATGATATTTCTGTCATTTTTTTTCTTAACCTTCATGAAAAATTTACTATACCATGCTTAGAATTACTTGAATAATACATATCTTGTTTTAAATTCAAGTTATTACATGCACTTGTAAAATGCTATTTGATTTGATTTTTCCACCCACACCTTAAGCAAAATATGTGACAATTTTGTTTTCTCTTGGGTAGCATGTATACGAGCTAACCCATTCCTATGGGATTTTCAATTGCCAGCTAATCTAAAGCTATTTCTTTTAGAATTGCATGCAATGAAGTTAATGGACTCAAGGGATTATTTTTTTTTCTCCAGTGTGTGTAGGGTTTTCTTTGTTTGGGTGTTTTGTTGTGGGTTTTTTGTTGTTGTTTTTAAATAAAAAGGTCCATAATATATTTTCATCTTTTCTAGATCTCACACAAAAAATTAAATTACAAGACCACAGCAGCATGACTAACAACCCTCACTACCATAAAGGTTCTGGTCTTGCAAGATGACCCATGGTAACATTGTTCTTTTTCAGAGTCTCTTTGCTCCTATCAGAGTTATATGCAAGTCCAATGACATATTGCTGTAAAATACATGGTAAATAAAACTTACTGTTAAATTAGAAGAAAAAAAAAAAATCTTCCAATTACATATGCATCACTGCTACTTTGCTCCTTCCACCACCTGACTCCTTTTCTCATATGGACTTGTTCTCAGAATAAAGTTCACCTTATCTTTGCCTCTTTCCTAGAATTTTACGTCTCATTTTTCCCAACTAAAACCTTGAATTGATTCTGGTTCTGATATGCCTGACTCAGTGGTTTTTGAGAAATAATGGAGTTATCCCCATATTGGAGAGCTGACATCAGTGATGACCCAGGTTCTAAACAGCAAGGTAGATTTCATCCTCTTGATGCCCAAAATATCACAAGGTCAAAATGATCTGGGAGAGAGGAAGGGGACGTCTCTCATCTCCACTTGAAGCAGTTCCATTAAATTCCTTAACTCTTAATGAACCCCACAGAAAAATGTGAGCATACAAACCTCTTTTTAATCAGGCAGAACATGTTACCTCAAGAGCAGCTAATTTAGTACTAGATCAAATGAACTGCAGTTGAAATTACCATGGTTTTGTTGACTATTTTAACATATTCAGGGAAGGCATAGGGATCTTTACGTATTTTTGAGTCTCTTTGTAGTATCATTCTTCATACATTATACCAGTCAGTGTGAAATACATGGATTTGAAGGGATGAGGGGGTGGGAGAAATTGTGGAGTGGATTACTGATGTACCCCAGAGAAGTTTATTAAAGTGATAAAAGAAGAATCCTATCATAATTAATTTTCTATTTTTTTTTCCTACACTGTTAAACTGAAAGCCTCTAACAATAAAGCCATCTAGAGGACTTGTTGCTTTTGTAAGAATTAGTATCTCAGCTAGGTATACAATCAAATTGTCAGAGAAGCCACAGTGCTCTTCCCCCTCCTCATACCCTTTGTGATTTCTGATTTAAAAAAAAAAAAAAATACAAAAAACCACAACAAAACCTTGTCCAAGATTTGCAGGAATACTTTCTGGCAAACGAAGAAATCATTACAAGAAAATGCAACTCTGCTTTTCAGCTCAGCTCTGTTTTTCTTTCAGAGCAGTAGCAATATTCCTCATGTTAGTTAGGCCCACAGAGATAAATAGATAGATATAT
>NW_009610395.1:0-562 GCF_000690535.1 Cariama cristata
GGACTGATGTTGGTGCATCCAGCACCAAGCTCCCAGGGCCTGGGGCCGGTGCCAGGGTGTCCCTGCCCTGGTCCCAGGGCCAGGGCTGGGGGAAAGGCACCTGGGCTCTGAGGGCCTTACTGCAACTTGGCAATCACCAGTTCCTCTGGGAGCAGGAGAAGGTGCCTCTCGCTCCTCTTGCAGCCCTGGGTCAGCCGCACGTCTGCATTCAGCACCGGCTCGGCATCGGTGAGAACCTCCCTGCAGAGCAGAGAGCGGCTGGCATGAGCAATGACGCTGGGGGGTCCGGCTGTGCCTGCATGTCCCTGAGGCACGGGGGGAGCTCACCTGGAACCGCCGCCGACCGGGACAGGAGGACCCTCACGCTGCACCAAGGACGCAGCCCAGTTGGTGACAGCGAGGATGGGAAGCGGGGTGCTGGTGCTCGTGTTGGTGATGGGTCAGCGCTGCTTGGCCAGATCCTGCCTCCTCCCAGCACCACTCTCTGTCAGCACAGCTCCGTCCTGCTGTCTGTGGTGGCTGTTGGCTACAATTGACCAACATTCCAACCCCAACAGAAAGT
>NW_009610396.1:0-2200 GCF_000690535.1 Cariama cristata
TAGTAACATTTAGTAAGATTGACACTTGCGTAACCTTTTTCCTTGTAATTGTAGTATACTTCCTTCAATTATAAAAATTTCCATTTTCTGATATGAATTGTTGTGACCTACCTGTTCTAAAGACAATTTCTTGTAGTATTTTAAGAAAGAATAGTGATAATTTGAAAGAATATCAGCAGTGCACTAAGGGCTCTAAACAGCTCTGATTGAATTGTTTTTTATTATCTTGGCAATCTTTGCAAGTACTGTTACAGTTTACAGACAATAAATTCAGAGGTAGTGTGGTGTATCATCAAGATAACAGCTAGCTGGGTTTGATACATTCTTTTAGTTCAGCGGTCTGGTGTAGCATCAAGTTGACAGCTAGCTGGGTTTGATACATTCTTTTAGTTCAGGAATAAAATAAGTTAGTGCAAAGCGAAATCACTAGTTCTGATCTTTGTTTTCCTGAATGTTATTTTATGTTTGTCCATTTGCCAGGGACTCTCTTTGTTCATGCGATACTCAAGAAATTTGCTTAAGCATATGGTTTAACCAATGTTTTGGAACCTGTAAAGTTGCCTAGGCTGACCTCACCTACGGTCACATCTGCTTTAAGTAGTGCCGGAAGAATATTCACACTTAGGACTTTTACTGGAAAAAAACTGTTGTTCATTGGGAAATGGAGAGGGTGGGGGAGCTGAGAACTGGCTTACTTGTACTTCCTTAGGCAATTTTCACACTAATTCGATAGTCACAACTGTTTTGTTCTGCACAACGAGCAAGTTCCACTATAATTTGCACCTTCCCTAGGAGGGAGTAGTTAGCTTCAAGGGGTTAGTGTTCCAGTGGCGTGGTGCAGGCTGAAAAAGGCAACCAGAATTGGATGTGAAGTGGAGCTTCGCATTCTGTGGTTTTATTTATGGCAATAGTCTGAAGTAATTCTTTTTCTAGATTTGTTTGTTGGGTCCTTTTCCCATAGCCAAAGTGTAAAATGACTTGTAAATGCACAGATCTTTATGTTGTCAGTAGGGTAGCTGACTCCTGTACCTAAGTGATCTTAAGTAAAACTGTTAAATAAACTGTTGTGTTTGTTTCAGGTTATTAAAATATGATAAAATTGTAAACTGAAATTTGTGTTATAATGAGTTGACATTGATTGTTTTATCTTGAATTGAAATACCATCTTTTTTCATATTAAATACCATAAAATGGGTTATAATCTTGAATTATAATTTAAATATAAAATTATAGGAATATTTGTTAGCATGACTTAAATTCAAATTTTACAAATAAATGGTTTCTAAATTTGTGTGTTAATAATTTTAAACAGGAAGTTAGTATATAAAAGAAGAGGATTTAAAGGAGTTCTGGTAACTCAAACTAAATCAAATTGTCAGACATGGTTTCTACTTTCATGTTGGGTATCTACCCTTCACCTTTTTAGTGACACTACTCTTAACACCTTGTGTCATTTTACAGGCAAAATTTGTTAGTATTTCAGTGTCGTTTTTAATGGAATTACTATCTGAGCGGAGCATTAGAATTCCCTTAGTTTCTGTAGTCTACTGTGTTTCATTTGTTGTTCAAAATAGTTGGGTATTGGATGAGAATCTGCTCAGTTTTGTCGCTTGAGTTGGACACTTTGAACTCGGAAGCCATTTGGCAGTTGCGTCTGTTGGTTGGTAATGTTTGTTGAACAGACTTCAGAGCGTCTTAGGGAGGAGAGTTCCTGGGTGTGAATGCTAAGGTGGGAGGTAGAATAGAGAAAGGTATGAAGATGCTGGAAGGGAGGAAGAGAGTTTCTTCCTGTTGGTCAGGAATTTGTCTTCAAGCAAGTGAATGGATTAAGCATCATAACCTGGTAGGAAGGCATACTTTCCTGAAACATCGCCAACTATAAGACTTACTGTTGCTATTATTATTGTTACTTACTGAGGAATATTGAATATGCAGAATATGGAGTTATTTTCATGTTTTGTCTAGTCCTGGGTAACACAGATTTGAACCGCTTCTGGACTACCTGTTTCTCAGATGAACCACTGACCTGCTAACCTCTGGGTTTTACTGGGGATAAATAATAGCGTCAGTCATATCAGAAATAAGACTTAGATTTTAGGTTGACATCCACTCCTTATGTTCACTTTTCTTGATGTTGAGCAAGTCTGTTAGTAAACATATTTGATACCAGCGATTTGTGATAAAATATTAAACTTAGGAA